>NC_056745.1:700270165-700437665 GCF_019279795.1 Protopterus annectens
ACTGCAGTGTGATATCTGAGTTGATATATTTAATTAGCAGGGGGTGTGGTGAGGATTAGCAGGATAGTGAGGGAAACGTACTCACAAGCTAGGAGAGTGTGTTGAGAAGATGGAAAGAATACTTTGAGGGGCTGATGAATGAAGAGAATGAGAGAGAGAGAAGGTTGGATGATGTGGGGATAGTGAATCAGGAAGTGAAACAGATTAGCAAGGAGGAAATAAGGACAGCTATGAAGAGGATGAAGAATGGAAATGCTGTTAGTCCAGATGACATACCAGTGGAAGCATGGAGGTGCTTAGGAGAAATGGCAGAGGAGTTTTTAACCAAGTTGTTCAATGAAATCTTGGAAAGTCAGAGGATGCCTGAGGAGCAGAGAAAAAGTGTTTTGGCACCTATTTTTAAGAATAAGGGTGATGTGCAAAGCTGTAGTAACTACAGAGGGATAAAACTTATCAGTCACAGCTTGAAGTTATGGGAAAGAGTAGTGGAAGCTAGGTTAAGAAGGGAGGTGATGATTAGTGATCAGCAGAATGGTTTCATACCGGGAAAGAGCACTACAGATATGATGTTTGCTGTGAGAGTGTTGATGGAGAAATATAGTGAAGGTCAGAAGGAGTTGCATTGTGTCTTTGTGGACTTGGAGAATGCATATGGATATGGTGCCTAGAAAGGAGTTGTGGTATTGTATGAGGAAGTCAGGAGTGGCAGAGAAGTATGTAAGAGTGGTACAGGATATGTACGAGGTACTGTGACAGTGGTGAGGTCTGCAGTGGGAGTGACAGATGCGTTTAAGGTGGAGGTGGGATTACATCAAGGATCAGCTGTGAGCCCTTTCTTACTTGCAGTGGTGGTGATGGACAGGTTGACAGACGAGACCAGACAGGAGGCCCCATGGACTATTATGTTTGCAGATGCCATTATGATCTGTAGTGAGAGTAGGGACCAAGTTGAGGAGACCCTGGAGAGGTGGAAATATGCTCTAGAGAAGAGAGGAAAGAAGGTCAGTAGGACTAAGACCGAATATTTGTGTGTGAATGAGGGGGAGGATAGAGGAATGGTGAGGATGCAGGGAGTAGAGTTGGCGAAGGTGGATGAGTTTAAGTACTTGGGATCAACAGTTTAGAATAATGGTGAGTGTGGAAGAGAGGTGAAGAAGAGAGTACAGGCAGGGTGGAATGGGTGGAGAAGAATGTCAGGAGTGATTTGTGACAGACATGTACCAATAAGAGTGAAAGGGAAGGTCTACAAGAGGGTAGTGAGACCAGCTATGTTGTATGGGTTGGAGCCGGGTCATTGACAAAAGGGCAGGAGTCAGAGCTGGAAGTGGCAGAGTTAAAGATATTAAGATTTGCACTGGGTGCGACAAGGCTGGACAGGATTAGGAATCAGTTTATTAGAGGGTCAGCTCATGTTGGACGTTTTGGAGACAAAGTCAGAGAGGCGAGATTGCATTGGTTTGGACATGTGCTGAGGAGGGATTTTGGGTATATTGGGAAAAGGATGCTAAGGATGAAGCTGCAAGGTAAGAAGAAAAGAGGAACTAAGATAAGGTTTATGGATGTGGTGAGAAAGGACATGCAAGTGGTTGGTGCGACAGAGTAAGATGCAGAGGACAGGAAGAAATGGAAACAGATGATCCGCTTTGATGACCCCTAACGGGAACAGCCAAAAGAGAAGAAGAAGACGAAGTGGAGGTTTCAGGGTGGGGGCTTGTCCCCCTGCATAAATGTAAAAAAAAAAAAAAAATTCAAAACTTCGATGTTGTGGTCTCGACCATATGAAGTTCAAAGTTTTGAAAGTTAGAGCTTCCAAAGTAGATAGATAGATAGATAGATAGATAAATAGATAGATAGATAGATAGATATGTAATGCAAATAAGGTCAACATTAAAAAAAGGTCTAAAACATGCCATATCAACATAATTAATATTATAGCAGTGAAAGGTATATGCATATATGCCCTTTACTCACAGTAGTATGATCTTGAAGTTGGTATATATTAATTAGCAGGGTTGTGGGAGCTTAGTTTTTGTTGACTTTTTCTGGAATAGGCCTTTTTTGTCAACTCTTTTCATGTCAACCTTATTCACATTAGATTAACTTAAGCGCATATATATGTATATATATATATATATATATATATATATATATATATATATATACGGATTCACTTTACATGCTCGAAATTCTGAAATATTGAATTTCAGAATCTCGAGCCCATAAAGTGTAAATCCTAAAAGATCGAAAACCCAGAAGCGCGAAATTCAAAGTCTGGCATTTCGGATATGTTGAATTAGAAGTTCTGGTAGTGCACTGTGTTCATGTATTCAAGTAAGTGTTTATGTTTTAGGGGGTTTTTGTAGGGGCTGTAGTGTGTGTTAATGTGTTTTGATACTGTGATGTGTGTGTGCGAGGGGAATGTAGCTTGTGTGGTGGTGTTTCGTGTTTGTGTATGTAGTGCGACCTTGGAGTTAGCATATTTAAGTAGGGGGGTGTTGGGGGCAGCTCTCCACATGGGGGGGTGCAGGGGGGGCTTGACCCCCTAATTGTATGTAAGATAGGGTTGTGTTTTTGTGTGAGGGGAGGAAGGTGTGTGTGTGTGTGTGTAGTATAGAAGTCGCAATTTTGAATTTCGCGCTTCTGGGTTTTCGATCTTTCCACTTTATGGGCGCGAGATTCTGAAATTCAATATTTCAGAATTTCAAGCATGTAAATTGAATCCATATATACATATATAAACACTATGGGCCATGTGGTATATATAACTTCATAGATAAGCACAGGCTAGCTGCCCTTGTGAATCAGTTTAAACCTAGCCAGTTTCCCCAAATGTGAGAATAAAACCTGTACCTCATGTCTTAGAGTTAAACACTTTAGCCACAATAACAATCCCCAACCCCTTTTATTGTTTTGTGGTGAAGATGCAAATGCCAAATCTCTAAATGATCCTTCAGGCGATGGAAGTATGTACCAAGCTGATGTAGTCCTCCTCAAAACTTATCACCTGCACAATTACTCAGTAGATCTCTTCCTACATAATATTGAGTGAAAGTTCAGGTTTAAAGTATAATGTCTAGTTAGCTGTTAATTGTATTTAACTCCTTGAAAATGAAGCATCTTCCTTCTAACTTACAGCTTGTATGGTGTCTTCATTCAAGTATGTGAATTCTATGAATATAAAGCAAACAGAACTGTGGAATGGCCAGCTGCTACTTGCTTTCATCTCATGGTGTTAAGAGTTTTGGTTGTTTTTTTTTTTTAAGTAATATTAAGGAGTATTACCTTGTTTAAATAACTTTTGTTATTTTTGCTGTATTTGAAGAAAGTCTGTTATGACTTGTCTTGGCATTTCTCCAAAATGTATTTGTTGGGTTTTTTTCACATTTTGTTTGGTTTGCTACTGAAGTTTGTCATTTTCATTTTGCTGTTCATTGTGAATCCTTCATGTAATCCTTGGCAAAGTACTTATTCCTGTTTGACATTAGAAACTCACAGTTATTGATAGCTGTAAGTAACCAGCTCCCTATTTGAACACTGGGACATTGTAAAACTACTGCTACACCTCCAAAACACTCTGTCCACACATTGATAGTATACATTGATTCAGAGGTTACTTATACAGCCATGACCACAGAACAGCCATTGCATAAAGGCAGTGTTTTAGCTCACAAATGGATTTGCTGTACAACTGCATAAACACAGTCATACAAGTTGTGCAACATGGGTAACTTCATCAGTCCACAGGCTTCTGAGTGTAATAGTAATGTTTACAAGCTAATGTTAATTTTATTTTCATTCAACATACTGTCACAGTTTGCATGTATGTAATGAAAAGCACAGCGTCATGATCCTCTAGCCTCCACTATCCCCCATACACACATACACAAACACATTGAGAAGCTTGACTGATCTGATTGATTGTAATTTAATTGTTGTGATGGTTATGTAGTCACTTAACTGATGTATTTGTTTAAGATATTTTACTGTGCTGATATTATATTGCAAGGGTGGGGTGAAGGTGGCAGCTGCCCCGGGTGAAAGGTGTTAGAGGGTGCAGTCAGACAATCCTGATCACTCTTTAGTAATACTGCATATTGACTTTTAAATGCCAATATTACACCAGTGGTCAGAGTTCAGCACTGTAGCACTATATCACTCTGTGTGTGGTCTAACAGTAGCAGCTGCTTACTACATTATAGCAAGTAGTTTGGTACAATTACAAAGAAAAAAAAACTTTTTGTTTTGGGGCAAATACACGCGCTGTAGCACTCCATGGTTTAAACTGTAGCAGTAGTTTGCAACAGTTTAAAATGAAAAAAAGAAGGGGGGTTGTTTCTTATGTTTTTAAAGATAATTTTGTGCTCTATAGGTCTCCTTGTTTGATAAGCATATGCCAGCTGTAAATGTAACAAGCAGTTGTCTACAGTTTAAAAGAAAAAGTAGTTGTTTTTTAAGATAAAACCAAGCACTATAGTACACCATGTGGGGTATAAACTGCAGTATATGCTTGCTAGAAATGTAGTAAGCAGTTTGCTACAGTTAAAAAAGTATATATATATATATATATATATATATATATATATATATATATATATATATATATATACACACACACACACACACAGGCATACACACACACATTCTAATCTATTCAAAAAACATCCTTTTCCTTGAAATTCAAACTCGATTTGCATACCTACACAAAAATGTTTAATTAATAAAATCAACTTTAATTCATTTATACCCCAAAATAAAATAAGATAAAATAACACCCATCCTAACACCTAGCCTTCATCTTAATATATATAAAAGGCATCAGAAAACAAAACAAAAAACATTTTACAATGTTAAAGCCTTTAACCTTAAAAATCTATTAATTGATATGACAACATTTAAACTAGGGGTTCTGATGTATTTAAATACAGTTGCCCCCATAATTCTCTGTAGGCCAGTCTTGCCATCAACGTCCTTTCTCATTAATTATCAGTCTTTCGAATAAAAAAAGTTAACAAAATTCCTACAACACTCCACATGCCTGTATAACACATTGGTGTTGTCCTTCCTTCTTATTGCATACTCATGCTCATATATACAATCTTTTATAGCTCATTCAGTCTTGCCAATATAAAAAGCCAGACAAGAAGTACATAGAGTAAGGTATACTTCTTTGTTGGTGTGACATCCATAATTCCCTTAACACTTTATAATTAAACCTTCATTTTGAGTGTTTTAGTATACACTGTCATCTCATTTCCTTCCAAAATAAAGGAACATTGGGCACACATATCACATGTTTTCATACAACCTGCATTCCCTGCTGTAACACCATAGTTTCCTTTGAAATGTTCTCTTTCCAAAATATTTTTTTTAAATATGACTTCCTTTTATAAACAAATTGGGCTTCACTGCCCACTTGCTCTAACAATCCTGTAGCCCCAAACACACTTTTCCAAAGCTTTACCATATTTTTCTAATTTTATTTACCCCTTTCATGTATGACAAAATCATAGCCATATAATTAAAATAAAGACATCCTCTTTCTTTTTTCCAATAATGCCTTTCTGAGGGTCTGTTAAAATAGGCCTAAAATATGTGGCTGTCTGTTTTGCAACCTCCTCAGTAATGGAGTCCAGTGCCTTAACTGTATAGCCTCAATCTTCAAACATCTTTTTAACTTTATTTAATTTAATGAGAAACTGCTACTTATCAGACACTAGCCAAGAAATATGTACCAACTGCCCCTTCAAAAAATTCCTCTTTTGCCAAGGGGATGGTAACTGTAATAGTGCAAGTATCCATTGGAAATGGACTTTTTACAATAAATATTGGAGACAAACGTTTGTTTACACATATCCTTCATAATAATAGCATGCTTCTAACTAAGTTCATAAAAATATATTTCTTTTGTATATTTAAAAAAAATCCACATTATTATTAATATAAGAAAAATCCTTGGATCTCAATTCCCTTCCAGAGAATAAAAATATCATCTAAAACCCTGAGATACAATCTGATATCTTCCACAAAAGTACTTTTCTTTACTAGCTTACTTTCACAAAAATACATAGTGAGGTTGGCAAAAATAGGGGGCCAAGGAGGCTCCCATAACAACCCTGTTGACTTTCTGAAGGTATTCTCCTTCAAAAAATACATAATTAGATCTCAACACCATTTCCATACAACCCTCAATCAAAATAATGTTGCTTGAGAAAACATATCATACCAATGTCATGGGGAATAAACAGGAAAGGATTTTTCACATTAATGGTAACAAGCAAATTATCTTTTAAAAAAGGAGCATGGCCATTCTCAGCCAAGAAATGACATGAATCCTTGAGAATGTGGTCAGAGTGTACAAACCCTTTTGTTTATCAACATATATGGCCAATGGCTCAGTTTTCAAACTAGCTGATGTAACAATAGGCTGCAAAGGTGGATCCATACGGGGCCATCACTTTAAAGAAATTATTCAATTTCATGGTTAAACTATAAGTCACACTATTCTCCTAAAGCCAAAAATCTGTTTTGAGATAAGCTACAAAAATGTCATTTTGTTTTGAAGCAATTTAAAAAAAAAAAAAACACTGTTTAAATATTGAAACATTTTACTGGAATAATCAAGGCTGCATAATAGTAATGCCTCCATCCTTGTCAGCCTTCATCATTTTGATATTCTTGTTTGTAGTTAATTTTTTAAAGTTTAACATTCCTTCTTTGACAAATTGGTATCTTTAAAATTATGTTTAACTTTACAAGAATTTCTGATGTCATAGTCATATATTCTATCACAGCCTGACACTGTGGTAATAAAAGTGGATTAAAAATGGATGTTTTGTAAATTATTTTATCCATTTAATTTTGTTTGTCTGTAAAAGTAAGCCTCAAATTAACATTACAGAGAAACAATTTTGGCCTCCAACAAAGTATCTTCTAAATCCAACTCTGTGGAATGCACAAAAGTGAAGCATTTTTTAAGGTAAAAAAACTTTCATCAGGGCAGTAATAGCTATAGTTGTAAATTTTAAAACCATACCTTTCCAAAATCATTATAGAAAATTTTCCTTATCTAACATTTCCTGCCTCACCCACCCCTTATTGTGGTCATATCCCCTCCCCTATTGGAGTTCTGATTCCTAGGCCCCAACACTTTGTGGGCCTGGTGTTCAGTTTCCTGAACACCAAAGGCCAACTTCGAGGATCTCCTTACTGGGGTGGGGTGTAAAAAACAACAGTCATCCCCTAAATTGTCATCCTCAGATAACAAACCTTCTTTGGCCCCACCAGTTGAGCCAGAACCACTGTTATTGTCATCTGGTTGACCACCCTTTTTTTCATATGGGGATAAGCCCTTTTTAATTTATAACCATCTTCGTCATGGTGCAGCTTTTGCTCCTTCCTTTTTATCACTTCTTCATAATAATAGGATGTTCCTATAGACTACTAAAAGGTGACCTGTATCTGGCATAATAGGCATCTTCCGACACAAAAGTGATGGATTTACTCCATATCAGCAGTTAAATGGCATCATACATACTCTGTCTAGGGATTTAAACTTCTTCTGCAACATTTATTGAACAGTTTGGAAGGACAAATGTTATCTGGCAGAGGATACCATTGCTGGAACAGACTCCTCATCCACATAAAATAAAGCTTATGCTTGTCCATATTCAAGAGCAACTTGAATCTAAGGATGGTAGTAGTAGAACATTTTCCCCAGGACTGCCCACTGTAATACTAATGGACAAAAGCAGCTCCTAAAGGCTTTATTCCATGTAAGGATCCCCTCATATTATCTATGGTAGAATTTCAGACATACCCACTGGGGTAATATATGATTATCAACAACTGGATGAGTAAGGCCACTCTAACAACAAACAGGATAGATTTATTCAAGTGCCAAAAGGGAGATTGGATAAGCTTAAAGTGGTCTGCAAGGTCAGCTAGCCTAGCTTTACCTATGAATCTATTATGTAAGCACCATAAAACTTTTAACAAGAAAGCTACTCCAGTCTACATGAAACCTCAGGACTTCCTGGAACACAAGGAACGTGTTATGCTGAGGTATGGGGTGCACACCCTATCACAGACAGTAAAAAATCCACTAGTAAAGATAAATTGATGTATTCCTGAGGAAAAATAAAGCACTGTCTAAGAAAACTGGGGAAACAACCACCAAAAATTATTGTTAAAGATTATGCATTCTGCTAGCACAGGGCTTTCATCTATAGAGACTGTGCTATCTCTACATGCACCCAAAGGTGTCAGTGCTTTTGAAGCAGAGCCTTGCCTGCCCTTGGCCCAAACACCTGTACTAAACTTCTCTGCTTCTTAGCCCCTACAGAGGCAGTGAGATTTTAGCATTACAGCCAAACTAAACCTAAAAAAATTATCTTACTGTGTATTGACAAATGCCAGTTCCCTGGCATCCATGGGTGTACTAGCACAAGACTAACAATTCATGCTTACCAAAGATCATCATCCCAGATTATTCCTACTGTTTCAGTTCAGCATTCCAGATAGTAAGCAAGGCTGCTTTTGTTTTGGCCTTTTGCAAAATCCGAATGAAAATTTTCAACTCTTCAGCATTCACTGCTCCAGTACTAATGTCCAGTCAGCCGACGTCCAATGTGTATGTGCCTGTTCTGTTCCCTATATAATTTGCTAAAGAAAGTTAGCTGAAGAATATGTGTTAACGTGTCAGTAATTTAACTCTTTGTCTCCTCCAAACATACTTCCCAACTGTCCTTAATTTTTAGAGATATCCCTAATTTTGACTCATACATTTGCTCTATCTTTCCTAAAACTGCAATTTCTTTTTGAGAAAAGGAGATGGATTGCAGTCAGTAAATATCAATAATCATCAATAAATACTAATAATCATTATAGTTACAGACTTATTTTACAAAAAAAATCATATAAAATCATATCCTATTTTTTTATCAACTTTCTAATGTAATGTACCAATATTTTAAAGTGTTTCTAATTTGGAAACTTTTCCTCTAATTATTTTTATTGTCCCTGATTATGGAGGTACAAGGTTGAGGGCTATGTTTGCAAGCATCCAGGCCTTCTAGTTTGAGTGTGGTCCCGTTTACTAAGACAACTAATTCAGACTGACTGCTATAAGGATGACAGGGCCATTATTATCTCAGGTTCCACATTTCAAGCCATCTCCTACTGTGAAACCCTAAAATTGTATGAGAGAGTACTTGTCGTGGAGAATCAAGGAACTTTCAAACTCCCAGGAAAAAGTTATCATGAACTGTGGGGCATAGAAGGATTTAGGTCTACTACCTATTATCAGTAATCCAGATCTGTACAAATACCTGTCAAAGTGCTTCTGTAGAGCCAGACTTCTAGCTGTCCACCCCCAAAAACGTCTGATCACTTCTATAGTGTGAAATAAAAATGAAAGTATTTGTACAAAAATCCAGAGACAGATCCTCCAGTGCTGTCTGTGGATAAATCAACATGATCTAAGTTAGCTGCATGGATCAGCACCCCCACAAATGATAGGAAAAGGAAGGTACTGGACCATTTTGGAAAGAAAATGTGTACTTCATCCACCCACAAAATCAGCACTATAAATTGCAGTTCACTATGTTTCAGTCATGATAACATTCTCAAATAAACTGAAGATATAACCAAGGAACTTGAAGATGACCCTCTTAAAGATGATTTTTATAAACTAATGCAGACCTCATAAAAGTAAAGAAACATCCCATTAATTGTAGCTGTGATGCTACAGAAGCCTGTTCCAGGGAGGCTGCCACAAACAATGTTGTAAGGAGGTATTTTTGGTCCAGGATTTAGACCTCCATGAAGATAACAAAGGCAATTACTAAATAGGGAGTGGTGTAACATTTGAGGTATTGGCAATATAATCCAGTAGCTTTTCCATTAGAATTCAGTTATTTAAAGAAAATTGTCATTTTTTTCCATACTTATTTAAAAGCATCATATATTTCCAACCATGGAAGACAAAAAAGAAGGGGACTTGAATTTTCAAGGAATCTTCTCAGTATGGTCAGTTTATCCCTTCTTAAAAGTTGTCAGGTTTGGAAATGGATGTCAATGAATGCAGAAGATCTTCAATCAATAAACGGTATCAAATAAAAAAGGTAAACTCTGAGCTAATGGAACTTCAGAAACATGGAACTCTTGAAAGAACAATGTAAAGACAGAAACTGAAAATGACAGTGAGGAAAAAATGCCCAGGCAAGTGATAATGCCGCCCATACCTCTCAACCTGGAAACATCAAAAATCTGAACAAAAGCCCATGAAAAATAGGTACAAATCTGTATACTGATTAACATAAAATTTGCATATATAATTATGTAACCCCACCCACTCCAGTGGAATTGCGGGCTATCACCTTTCAAATGGAAACTGAACAACAGACAACCAAAATATGGCCCAAACACCCATACCCTGTAGTAAATGGTAACCCTTTTCTTTTAAATGTGTAGCAATGATGTATGTTCACCAGGAAAGGAGAAGATGATGAACCTTAGGATTTGTTTTTGGTGACTTGTAATATGTGGGTTTTATGGTAAAAGTAGGGCACTTAATGGTAGGCAATATTCTAGTCTTAACAAAAGAATATTATAGTTTGCTAGGATCTCCAAAAGTGATTCTTCATGGCCTACTGATTAGTGGCTTAGCTACAGTTTGTGCCGCCCAGGGCTGTCTTTGAGTTTGCTGCTCTTGCCCCCCTCACAAAATCATGGTTGAATGGGGCTTCCCCATATACAGCCCTCTCCCCTGCAACCATTCCAATGTCTCATTACTTGGCTATTTCACGCCATTTACCATAAACACTGTAACGTGTATACTGCTTTACTTCTACGATTATTTGGATTTCATTTAAAAGTTTTATTTTACATTTTACAATACAAACACTAATAGACATCTGCTAAACAAAGCAATGCAGTCTCAGAATGAAAATAGACTTAGCATTAAAACTTCTCTGCCCTTGAAACTCACATTTATTGAAACCCACATTCAAAGAAAGTACATCTGGCCAGTGGCAGATAAAGATTACCTTTGGGCTGTTTTCAAATCACAGGCCCCTTGCACACGAAACATACAAGTGTTCTTTGATACATCTTCCTGATTGTATTAAATTATATTCCTTGTATAATACAGTATAGTTGTTAGAGGGCATTTTAAAATTTATTGTCTTGAACATTTTTCCAGTAAACAATGAAACAAAAAGCATGTGCCAGTAATGACAAAACTGCCCAATTCAGAACATTTCCATCATAAAAAGTCTACTCAAACTTCTACAGTCCACCAATCAGTAAATATGCAGATCTCTGCAGAAGTAAGAGTCACCTAAATAATTAAAAAGAACACCAATCCAGGAAAACAGCCACTAACCAGGGAAATATAAAACTTTAATCCAACTATAGTACAGTCAAAGGTACAATAAATCCACACAATCCAAAATACAAATATCCGGATGAATAGAGTTAAGTACGCTTTCACCTTGCTCAATGCAAAGCTTCCTCAGAACTAATTAAACAGCCATTCAAGTGCGGTGCTTGCAGTCAGTGTAAATTTATCTTACAACAGAAGGAAATTAATATTCCTTCAAGAAGTATTCATGGCTTCCAGCTACTACAACTGTGGTACTAAGGGCATAGTGTACATTGGTATTTGCTTCAGTTGTAACATTTTTTTTATAGGTAAGACCACACGTACACTTAAAAAAAGAATTTATGAACACTTATATGAAATTTCCAAGGAAAAGGAAACTAATGCCTTTTTTAAGCACTCTTTAACATGTAGTAGCATGAATATTAGATTTGCAGTATTGGAACGGATTGCTGTGGACCCCAGAGGTGGGAATTGGGAGGCTAGAATTGAGTTCCGAGAACTGTTTTGGCAGTTAAAAACTGATGCAGGTAGACCACCAGGTTTAAATGACCATTTAAGCATCACTAGTGTGTTGAAATTAAGACAAGCTAAGCTGTGATTTTTTTTATACTGAAGAAGTTTTTTAACAAATTCTTTTAGGTTTGTCAAACATTGAATTTTGGGTATCAGTAATTACAGTAGTAGTAAAATTTTTTAGATTTTTTAGGTTTTTTTAGGTTTGTTTACAATCTTTTTATTTTTATTTTTCTATGATATTTTTGGATGTGAGTGCGTTGCAATTCCAGCACAGATTATTTATTTATTGTTCAAAAAAAGTTTGTATGGTGCATTAAACTTTGGGGAGAATGCATTTATGTTTGTATATTTTCTAACATTTTTCATACATTTTCATATGTCTTTAATGCATATTTAGTGTTTTTAATAGCAATACGGCCTTAAGAAAGGCAATCAACTAATCAATTAATCTGTTAATATACGTATTTAAATGGGTTGGAATGGCTGTTTAATTAGTTCTGAGGAAGCTTTGCATTGAGCAAGGTGAAAGCGCACTTAACTCTATTCATCCGGATATTTGTATTTTTGGATTATGTGGATTTATTGTAACTTTGACTGTACTATAGTTGGATTAAAGTTTTATATTTCCCTGGTTTCTGGCTGTTCTCCTGGATTTGTGTTCTTTTTGGCTTTGGTCTCTTTTTCGTGGTTTCTCACCTAAATAATTCCACATTCAAGAGATCTGTAACTAATGAAGAGGTTGCTGCTAGCAAATAACTTTATATTTCATTGTTTTATCTACAAATAATGTGCCTGTTGCCCTTGAGGAATAAATTGCCTATGCTATGTTACATTAAAAAATGATAAGTTAGTAATATTGCAGTAGGGAATGGATGGCAAACTGATAACAGGTTCATAGTTACTAGTTATCACTGCCAAAGAGGACATTCTCTGGACTGCAGCATCCACCCTCTTTAAAAGTACAACACAGTACAGTATCAGCAATGCATCTGCATACTGTGGGAGTAGAACCCACAGCCTTTGGCATCAAACGCAAGTATTTAACCTGTTATGCTATTAACAATGCAAGGAGACTCAGCATAAGCAGCACTAAACTTCTTTTCCCCTGAAGCTCTCAGCTCCTTGTAAAATCCACTCGACTCTCAACTTTGCAGCAGAGGAAATCTGGAAAAAAGCCAAAATTTATTGGAGGGGGGACAAAAGCCCCAAAACGAGGGGCACATTTTAAACATTGCTTGTATAATCTTGGAAAGTTGCTAGAATGAAATGATTTGCTGCCACCATGCATTTCCCTGTGAAGTCTTGAACCCAGGACCATGTGCACTACAGTCAGAGTAACCTACAACTATGCCAAATCAGCAGTTCCTGGGAGGTTGGAAGACTGAACCTAAATGGCTATCATTTAGTGAATTTAGTTCTCACCATAGCTCTCAACCTCGTAGCACATAAAACCTGGACAAAGCCAATAACGGGGGAATATAGCCCCAAAAATAGGAGGGACATGTCAAATATTTATTTTATAAACTTTATTAAATTGCTAGATTAAAAGGTTTTGTGTTACCATTCAAATTCCTGTCATTATGTAGTGAATTCAGTCCTTCACTAATTTGCCACAGAAATCCAGAAAACCACAGATTTTATGAGGAACACAACAGGGAAAAATTTGGAAAGTTTTCACAAGTGGTGGTGGGTTGGGGACTTTAGGCTCTTGTTACCTTTACCCCCCCCCCCCCACACACACACATACACACACACACACAGCTTGGCAGCAGCATACTAATAGTAATAAAGCAGCTCAGCAGAATAACTACCACAGATTACACAAGCAACTCGGCAGCAGTATATATCTCCGTCCTTGGCAGCGTAACCATTCCTTTCTAAGCTTGTTTTGTTCCTGGGCTGGAACCACCATTAACAGCCTTGCGGCTTGCTGGAAATGCTTGTACATGCATAATAATAATAAAAAAGCGGCTCGGCAGAATCACACACATGGCAGAATAACTCCACAATAATAAAAATAAAGCTTGGCAGCAGCATAATAATAATAAATCAGCTCAGCACACAAATTACACAAGCAGCTTGGCTGCAGCATATGCCTCCGTTCTTGGCAGCATAACCATTCCCTTCTGAGTTTGTTCTGTTCCTGGGCTGGAACCACCATTAACAGCCTCACGGCTTGCTGGAAAAGCTTGCATACACATAATAATAATAAAGTAGCTTGACAGAATAAGTACCAACCACAAACTCCTTGATAGAATAACTAAGGCTAATACTTAGCAGTGTAACAAGGCAACTCGGCAGGAGCATAATAAAATCACACACACACCAAGCTCAGCAGCAGCATAATAATAAAGCAGCTCGTCAAAATAACTAACTACCACAAACTCCTTGGCAGAATAACTACAGCTAATCCTCGGCAGTGTAACAAGGCAGCTCAGCTCAATAAATAATTACACAAGCAGCTCGGCAGCAGCATAATAAAATCACACACACACACACGCCAAGCTCAGCAGCAGCATAATAATAATAATAATAATAATAATAATAATAAAGCAGCTCGGCAGAATAACTACCACAAACTCCTTGGCAGAATAACTACAGCAGATAATCCTCGGCTGTATAATGAGGCAGCTCGGCTCAATAAATAATTACACAAGCAGCTCGGCAATGGCATAATATAATATAATAAAATACCTCCATCCTTGGCAGCAGAACCATTCCCTTCTAAGTTTGTTCTGTTTCTGGGCTAGAACCACTATTAACAGACTCGTGGCTTGCTGGAAATGTACTATATTTTTTATTTGTCTTTTCATCTATGATGATTTTGTCCATTTGCTTGTCTATTGTAACGTTTTTTGTTCAAATTTATGTGGAGCTTTTCTCCCCGGGCCTCTACTGAAAATGGAAATGTATCCAGCTAGACTAGCCCGGTCAACAAATGTAAAATAAATAAATAAATAAATGCTTGCATGTTGCACGTTGAGTCCTTGAGCTCAATTCCAACAGGTTGCTTACAGAGCTGATGTCATCGAACATGTGACGACATCAGCTCAAACCAGCAAAAACAAAATAAAAAAAAATAAAAAAAAGCCGGGAAATTTGAAAATTAAGGGAATCGTGGCGCCCCATTATTTGGACCTCAAAACTGGTAAAAAAACGAGAAATTTGGTATGGTTGAGAGGTAGGATGCTGCTACATTCTTACCAGGAGGAATAAAATGAAACAATCCCCAACTGTTTAATAATGTCTGTAAAACAATCAGGTAAGAACAACTTTGTCTACAAAGGACTGAATTATATAACTGGAACTTGGCTGCGGCAGTGATTTTCTAAGACGACAGTACTGAATGCTAAAGACTTCATAAGAAACTAGTTGCCTTCAAAGCAAAAATGCTTCAGAAGAAGCTAAGATGCTGAATGACAAATTTAAACAGACAAAATGGGAAAAAAGATAGAGAAAACTCATTCAACAGTCACAGTCACTTTGCTGAGAAAAAAATAAAACAGGATTATAAGCAAAATAAAACTCACAATGAGAAAAATGTTTCTCTCCATAACCATTTAAGGATTTAAAATGGCTTTCTGCTGCAGTGAGCAAACCTTGGGTCATTAACAGAGAAAAAGAAAGATTGCCAGCTTCAACAGCAAGCCTTGGGAGGAAGTATAGTATTTCTTCATCACACTTCAACTTATATGCCTACTACTCTCCCTTCATATTTCTGATATCACATCCATTCACTTGCCAAATCTTTAAGTAGCAGATTAGAGTCATCACAGTCTGAACACTCTTCTAGTTTGAAAATTGCTCCAACAACCTCATTTAAAGGTATCTATTTTCTAATAATAAACCTAGAAGAAAACATTTTGATACAGGTTATACTCTTGCAAGAAGTTGATAACCCAATCACCCAATTCAAAAAGCTAATAGAAAAATTGTACCTTTTATTCATATTTATACACAGATTAGGTGGCATTCAGATAAAACCAGAGAATGGCTACTGAGTAAACAACCGCATATAATGTCAGTAACAAAAATAAGGCTAAAGGTGACTTAGTCCATCAGATTTCATTTCAGCTTCTGCCATACTACACCAGAAGGGCAGAAACAGCCAGCTTGGATTCACCAGTGTCCACCCCTACCCAACCAGTATAGGCATTAAGACATCCTCCTGTGCCTTCCCATCAGTCAACTGTGCTGCTAATCAAAACTATGTTGCTTGGGTCATAGTCAGGGTTTTATCCCTCTACACCACTGAGAGACCTCTGAAATTTCATAGAATATTTGAATATTAGACATTTTAGGTGACAAATGGGGCTGGAGTAATACATGGAATTGTTTTTTTCACATGTACTTAAGTCCACCGTACCCATATGCTAAAAAACAGCACAGCAGTACACACCAAAGAATTTTGTTATTGACATAATGACATCATCTACATACTTACTAATCCAACAATGTTTATGAGGGATAGTAGCAAATAAGGTTAAATGGTATGGAACCTAATAGGGGCAACAACTTTTACTGGTAAGTAATCATAGTTATTTCATTTCTACAGCAACTGACTGTAATCTACCAGATAGCCAGGACATGATACACCTTCTAATATATGGATTAATGTTTGCTTTATTTATAGTACAATAAATAACTAAAGGAGATAAGGAATTGAAGGCCATGGCTACATCTAAATAAATTTTACCGATGGTAGTCCTTTATCTAAAGCTAAAGACGTCAGCTCTTAAAAAGTTGTTTAGGTTGAATTTTCCTTTATTAAAACCATGCTGTAAGATATCCAATAACCTCACTTCATTACTGTTGTTAATAATGTCTGTAACACAGGTCTCCAAACATTTGTTAAGAACCGAAGTATAACTAATAGGGCAATTATTCTTTACCTCATCTCAATTGCATTCCTTACATATTGGTTTGGCATGAGAAAATGTCTAGGAATTTGGAACCATACAAAAGAAAAGTTAAGTTATTAAACACAGGTTTTAATAGTGGTACAACAGGTTCTCTGATGTATAATAAAATTGATGGGATGTTTTAAATTCCATAGCCTTTTAAATTCAAGACAGCGTGCTTCTTATAGTGTTAGTACTAATGTAATATATGAACAAGGATTTTCCACTGATATATAATACCTTAATTATTTGCAATTATTAATAAAATTATTACAATTGTTACAAAATAATTATGAAACTCATTAATTGGCATAGGTTCCATCTTCAGGTTACAAATCATGTGTTATTTGGTATTTTGACTAATATAGTTATAATAGTTCTTATTTAGTTGTATCATTATCTAACTTTTCATACAGAGTATTCTCTCAATGATCTTAGATTACAAAACTTTATTAATTTTGTTTAATTTCCTTTTGTTAAACTGAGTGGGATATTTTTCTGTATGTTTAAGATTTATTTCCTCTTATAATGTCTTAATAGTTCATGATTCCACCAGTAAGGGGATTTAGACATTGATCCTTTGTTGTTTTACATTAAGAAGGTTTGTGGTCTGCACTGTTGTGGCAGGACAGGTAGCTTACATCCTTCTAAGCTGGGATTTGCTGACTGAAGGCTCAGTTGTCTGCTATTCTAAAAGTGTAGTAGTTCTGGTTTAAGCACTCAGGCTTCAGGCCAGTTATTCTACATTAAGAAGGTTTGTGGTCTGCACTCTTATGGGAGTAGAGGCTGGATTTCGCCCTTCTGAGCTGGGAAGTTCTGGTCACAGGCTTATTGTGCCTGCTTATTTGAACTGTTTCTTTCTGAAATTGGTGCAGCGTGCTGCTGTAGCATAGACCAGATTCAGGCCGACTGAATCTAGCTTTGTTTGTATAACTTGAGCACTGATCCAGGCCATCTTTTTTTAGAGAAGTTTCCCCTGCACCCTAGTGGCAGGAGTGTGCAATTAGAACTTGCCTGATTGAAGACTGCTGTAACAGGGCTCAGTTTTGAGCTTTTTTCTGGTTAATTGGGTAAATTGGGTAACTTGTCTAAATCAGTTTGTTTATTTTCTATTGTTTTATATATAATATATATATATATATATATATATATATATATATATCTGTATAAAAATTGCATTTTATTCATTTGCTTTTACTGTATTTGTGTTTCTTCCTACTTTATTACTAGGGGCATTGGCTAGAACTCTGATCTGAGATATATAACAATAAGTATCCTTTTCTGTGCATTTAAAGTGTTTTTTGATTGTATCTGCTTTATTTTCTGAAAAAAATATACTTGTTTCCCTCCTTTCTAAGCTAGTATAGTCCAGTTTTCAGGTTAGTGCTAAATTCAGGGCTGTGTTACAAGTCTCTGTGTTTGCCCATACCTTACTTGGATAGAAGGAAGTTCCTCTGTTCACCTGTGTGAGAGAGGAGCTTTGAGCAGCCTATCTGTCCCTGGAGGAGTGGTATCAGCCCAGAAATTAGTAGTTTATTGGCCATTTTGGGCTAATTTCTCTCTTTTTCATTTCCCTGCTATAAAAAGCGCATTTGCCCGGGTTTGCCCGCCGGGCAGTGCCAGTTAGTTAGGGTATAACTGTTCCCGGCTCCACAAAGTCTCCTCTTCAATTTTTCATTTGGAACTAGACACATTTTCAACTTAAGCACTCAAACCATTCATTTCTCAGCCTGGCACTTGCTGAAATCTCATAGCAAGTACTTATAAACCCTAGCACTAGACCCCCCTATACTGTACAGAAGGACAAGGCTCTCTATTCGACCTTACCAGCCAATCAGTAAAACAGTTCACTGTACCTATCCAGGCATGTCCAAAGGGCAGTTTCAGGTGTACTCTCCAGTCCAACTGGTGAATCTGGGCATTTTAAGGCAATGTTACAACTGCCTCATGTACACAGACAACCCTCTCCTCCTACCACCAAACACTAATACATGCGAGAGATGCAATTATACAGCCAAACTGGAGGCTAAGCTCTCTCAACCCAAGAGTGGATCAGACAGTCAAGAGGAGAAGGGAAATACTTGCATCACACCACCAGTCTCACTTGACCCATTAAACCAGCACCGGCAAAAAACACACATAAATACACGAAAACATACTCGGTGGCTCTAAATAAAAATCTGCAAAAGCAACAGAGACCTCCAAAGCAGACATCCAAGCAACCTCCACCCCCCCCCCAACACAAACCATGAAACACATACTTCACAAAACCAGTGTGCCATGCAATCACAGGCCTTGAGGCAAAATAACATACCTAACACACTAGTAATAGGTGACTCTATAGTCAGGCACACTGACGTTTCACTCACTAGGCTGAATAAGGAGAAGGTTATTGTTAGCTGCCTGTCTGGTGCCAGGATCCGCCACATAACACAAGCACTCAGGTCACTCCAGAACAAGTACAAATACGACTCTGTCATTGTCCATGTTGGTGTGAATGACCTGAGCAGTACATCCCTGGACTACATATAAAGAGACATGGAAGAGCTCTCTGATCACGTAGCCCAGGCCGGTATGACCCTGAGTAGCATCCTGCCCTCACCAAGAATGATACCATGGTATAAAGAAAAAATTATCAATTTCAACAATTGGCTATGTTTCTGTTGTCATTCAAAGGGGATCCAGTGTCTGTCCACCTGGGATGACATGCGGACAAGCCATGCTGCTTCGCTAGAGACGGCTTGCACCTGTCACCCTTAGGCTTTTGAATACTGGCCAATGCTCTTGCCAACCACATAGTGCCTTTTTTAGGCAAGGCTCAAAAGACAAACCCACCGCCGTAAATAGCACAAGTAACAAAAAACTGAGGGTAATGCTACTCAATGCCAGAAGTCTAAACCTCAAAATGCACACACTCGAGGCACTCCTCAGTGTGGAGAAAATCGATATATGTGCAGTAACAGAAACCTGGTTTAAGGCTCCAGAGAGTACCCCAGCACTACCAGGCTACAACTCATATCATATATTTCGGCCACGGAACCCAGACCAAAATACAAAAGGCGGGGGTGTATCCATATTCATCAAGGATGCCCACGCCTCCAGGTTAGTGCCACAGCACGATGTTTCAGAGGTCATCCATGTGCAACTAACAATGGGCAAAACTGCAATTCAAATTGTAGCTTGCTACAGATCACCCACCATGTCCCAGGACCCCCATTCCACATTTCTGGAAACACTGGGAAACATAAAGGTCCTACCAAGCACCCTAATATTGGGTGATTTCAATTACCCAAACATTAATTGGGAGAACTACTCAAGTACTAACTCCCTTGCCCAACATTTCCTAGAATTTATAAACTCAAAAGCCCTGGATCAACTGGTCAATACTCCCGCCAGAGGTGACAACATATTGGACCTGGTCATCACCAACATGAGCGACTGGTGTTCCACGCTGGAGGTCAACCCCTCGCTGGTTAGATCTGACCATAAACAAATCACTCTGGATATCCACATTCCGCCCCCACCCTAGGTCAAGGAAACCACTGTGAAAAACTTTTCAAAAGCAAACTTCATGTTACTTACGACCGAGGTGGAAAGTTTCAAAGCCCCCATGCTAAGGATAACACTGTCCAAGCTGCAAAATCCTTTACTAATGCATTCTATGGGCACCTACAAGAATGCATGGATTGTGCTATCCCAAGCAAAACCAAGACTCACTCCTCCAAGAAAAGCAAACCAGTCTGGTGGACCCCTGCCATAAACAAGCTATACAACAAAAGGAGGAAACTAGTACAGAAAAGAGCAAAATCCCAATAAGGGAAGACATCCCTGATCAATATCTGCAATAAACTACGATGCCTCATAAAATCATCCAAGGCTAGCTTGAAAAGAAAAATTGCCAAGGACTCCAAAGATAACCACAAGGCATTCTTTAGCGATGTCAAGAATCTAAGTGGCAATGCTCAGATCTGCTCGGAGTTAGTGCAGAATGGCACAAAATACACTGAACCGACCGATATTGCCAACATCCTAACAGACAGGTTCAGTGCAAACTTCACCCCCTCTCACCCTCAAAAGGGCCCATAACCATACCAGAAGAATGCAGAGTCCCTGAAATCACAGACACTCATGTTAAAACAGCCCTCTCCAAAGCCAAAAACACAGCATCAATGGGACCGGACGGTGTCCCAGGCTGCGTCCTACACGAGCTCAAAGACGAACTAACCCCTCACCTAACCACACTGTTCAAACTCAGCCTTTCCACAGGCTACATACCCATAGAGTGGCACACAGCAACGGTTATTCTGCTCCACAAAGGTGGAGCCACAACAGACCCCGAGAACTATCGCCCTATAAGCCTGACTAGCTTGGTCTACAAGGCTATGGAGCGCATCATCATGGAACTCATTAACAGAGACATTGGGAACCTCCAAACACTGGACCCTACCCAGTTCGGCTTTGTAAAGGGCAGATCATGCCTCCTAAACCTGGTGGACTTCTTTGAGACAGTTACCAAGGCTGTAGATGAGGGAAAGGTGGTACACACAGCCTACCTAGACCTCGCAAAGGCCTTTGACACCATTCCCCATTCTGGTATTGACAAGCTTACCAGCCTGAACATAAACCTCTATGTCACGAGATGGGTTGCCAACTGGCTCAGGGACAGAACCCACATGGTGAGAGTTGTGGGAGCTAGGTCCGCCTCTAAACCAGTTACAAGTGGTGTTCCCCAGGGCTCAGACATAGGACCCCTCCTGTTCGACATGTACAGGCAAGCACAGGAGGACTATGGCTGACCAAGTTCGCAGACGACTGCAAATTAGGGGCTATAACTGACTCTCCCGCTGACACAGACATCCTCCAAAAGGATCTCACTGAGACAGATACCTGGTGTCAAAATCATGGCCTCAAGCTAAATGCCAAAAAGTGCATAGTCATCCCCTTTGGAAAAAACAAATACCCACAAACTACGACATAGGTGGTAGTCCCCCAAATACAGTAGACATAATAAGGGATCTGGGGACCCAAGTAGATAGTAATCTCTCCTTTGATAATCACATTGCCATAGTGGTTAGAAGTTCTTCTGTGTGGCCCACCTAATCACAAAAGGGTTTGCATCCAGATCAAAAGAGGTCATTGTGCCCCTCTACTCATCACTCATCAGACCCATCATAGAGTACAACGTCCCATTTGGGATGTACCTTACAAGACACCTACAACAGCTGGAAAGACCACAGAAGTACTTCACCAAGAGGATCACAGTCCTCAAACAGATGCCCTATGCAGCTCGACTTAAGAATCTCCAGCTGTACTCAGTTGCATACCACCTACTCAGAGGTGATATCTGCCTGACATACAAGGCCATGTCCAACCCAGAATTGATGGACATGCGCCACGTAAAGAAAACCATATTCCCTCGAGCCACACAATCTAGGGATCTTAACCTCACTACAGCAATAAATAGGACATGCAGGAGGGATAGATTCCTATCCCAGAGACTTCCCATGCTTTGGAACAAGATTCCAATCTACATTAGGCAGAGCTCCTCACTAACACTCTTCAAGAGAAACCTTGACGAGTGGATGGGAAACAGAAAGTGTACCCTGGGGATCACTTCAGTGGCTCTGCTGAACAGAGGCACAGGGAACTAATCTAAGGGGGAGGCAAAAGCCAACACATTCTGGCTAGGCTTATAAATGCCTTCGGGCAGATAGCCTAGTACCTACCTATGAACCTATAAGTGGGCAGTGTACTCCACACTTTGTTTGAAAATAAACTGTCCTATCATGGTGATCCACCTGACCTTTCAGTTTTATTTAAAGATTGTTCTAATGCTTGATGATTGATTTTAACATAATTGTACCACTTACACCTAATTTTAAGAGTGAAAGCTCTAGATATTTCAAATTCAATAGAATTATGGCCAGAAGTTACTGGTGGTGGGGTAACTAAGACCACAAGGAGCAACTTTGTTTACATAAATTACATCAATAATAGGCTCTAAATGACAAGACTCAGTCTCTTTTTCTGTCTAAGTAGGTCAACCACTATCTCACTATCCCCCTACTATTACAGTTTCATCCCTCTGTCTCCTCATCTGTTCAAAACTAATAATTCTTATAACAGTCCAAGTAGCCGCAACCTTTCTCACTTTCCTCCTCTATCTTAATTGTAACAATAGTTTCATAGTCACTCTATTAACATATTGCATTATATTTCATTATCAACAGTCCTCCCCCCCATTGTAATATTGACATAGTTAACTCATTCACTCCAATGGGCTCAAGAATATTGCACTGTAATTTACAATGGCCGGAGCCTAATCCTTTTTACAGAATCAAATTATACCCTCACATTTCAAACAAATGTTCATATCTTTGGAACCATAGGGGTTATGAAAGAAGTATAAATGGCAAACCCTGCAGCACAAAGTATATTTACAGTGGAAGTATTCTTTAGTTTCTAGGTCTTAAACTGAATTTTATAAGTCACAGTAACACAGTAACTATTATGTTTGTAATATTATGTAAACAACTTAAAATATCTGAGCAACCACTCAAGTTACACACATTCTGTTAGCAACATTTTATTCATCTAGCTGAGAGCTTCATATGAGGCCAAGGAGTTCTGCCTGTGTAACTTGGTTATTGATGTGAAAATTATATCTAATTTACAAAAATGTAAGGATTATATCTATATAAATTAATATCATAAAAACAACAACAGTTACTAACTCTGTACAGAGGTCAGAGATTAATATAGTTGAGTTTTATATTGTCTAAGCTTTAAGGTGAAATATTTTAAAACCGTGTACATAGCGTGGTTGTGGAATTATTGAGGCAAACATGAACAAGCAATATTTGGCACCTCGAGGCATCAGTAGGAGTTAACTGCAGATGCACCTGGAGGTGCCACTCGGATGTAATGAGTTAAGCTGCATCTTTATGCTCATTATTCTAATTGCTAGAAATCTCAGGTAATTTTACAGTATCTTTTGCAATATCACTCATTGTTATATACAAGCCTGTGTCTATTTCTAATGAATGTTCAACACTGAATATACCTGTGCAAGCAATGTACGTTTGTTTATAAATTATGTTTATGTAAGATATTGTAAAGCTTTTGCTCTCATGTACCTAACTATATGTTCCTTCTGATATCATATAACTGTATTTTATATGTATGCCAAAACTGGTGTTAAATTTAGAGCTTTTCTCCTGGGGATTGAAGAAAAAAGTCTGCCCTCAAAGATTCACAAAATCAACAAATAGTAAATATATGAAGTGTTACAATATTTAGTAAATGATTCCTCCTGGTGTTATCTAATACCAATTACTGTACTCTGTAAAAGGAGATTATATTAATAAATTATTTAGAATATACACTTTTGACAGAGAGGTTGTACCACTTTATATCAGGATAAGTAAGGTCTCCCAGTAATAAGTCCCAGTGTATAGTAGGACCCATATTAAGAGTGTTATAGCAAAGAATTTCTGAGTGGTGTACTCTTATAGATTAATAGATGTCAGGGATTGCATATTCCAATGATTTGTCTGTAGCTACTAAAGAAGATTTCATACTTTCACATATTAGTAAAATAACTCCATCTCTTCAGACTTCATCCTGCAGACATTCATAGTTAATATAACTGGAAAAACATAAGTCCCATGAATTCCAACAATCGTATCTTTTTAGTTTCTTATATGTTATGTTTTTACAATCCATGTTGTTTACTAACTAAACTTTGGGTGTTAGAATAAAAACATTTATAACACCATCAAATCTCCTTGAAATAAAGGCTGATTTTAGGTTTGTTGAGACTAACAATGTTTAATTTCTGCAGTTATTTTATTAGCTTCAAAGCCTGCCCCATATCTACTTAAATTTAACTTATCTTTGACAAACATATGGCAGTCTAATGTACATTCTTCTCAGTAAGTTAACAATTTGGTGTTATAAAACAGGAAAGGTTGCCTTAGCTATGTGTACATTTATGGGCTTTTGTGTAAACATAGTCATTTTACAATGAAAAAGGAACAATTTCACTCAAAATCAATTCTAGATAATCGTTTTTGCTGTTCCATTCACAGATAATGTTGCATTTTTCATGTAATTGGTATGATGTGCAGATCATTAGTTCAAGCTTGAATGGTAATTGTGTTATATATTGGGTTCAAACGTAGAAAATATTGGAGTAACTTAGAAACTTTAAACCTAGTAGAGCACTAACAGTAATATTATTCTTTAATATGTTTTGTGGTCCTCTCAGATCTCATGCTTACCATCTGGGCCCCAGTGCCCCACTTCCATGCAAGGTCTACCAGTCATCCTTCTATCCCCCACCCCCAGACTTACTCTGGTATTCCTGTGGCCAGTCATGGATCATAAGGGCATGCTGGGAGCTCAGCACATCTGTGCATCTATCCAGAATTTTTGTTTGTTTTATGCCCTATCCATTCCCTTTCCCCTTTTCCCCACAATTGTTGATTGCATCTGAGGACAACTCTCCTCTTTGCAGCAGAGTGGCTTTTAACAATAATCACAAAACCAACAGAGATGTCAATCCAATTTATTCTTAAAAAATTACAGACTTAACACTTTTGTCCTGTACACTTAATAGGGACTTCCTCAGAGTAAATCTGCTTCTGGTAAACATCAAATAAAAAAAGGAAAAAACAGCAATCAAAAGACACAGAATATGCATTATCATCTGAACCACCACGCACTTACAGTGGTTTACACTGGTGAAGTTAAAGTGAAATAATTCTGAGCACAGTTAGTGAACATTATCTCCTTATTGATCTCCCTTTGTTGTATCATTCTGCAGTCCAACAGGTCCTGAAGGGGGTCCTTCGTCTAAGGCCATCCAGGTGACCCACTTCTCCTTATTATAAAAAAATGACCTTGTGTCTTTTGGCCACTTATATCCACAACATTGAAATCACTTTCCTAGAAGACCTTTCCTGTTGGCCATAGCTTCTACTAGAAAAATATGAGCTGTAAGTTTTGATTTATAAAGAGCCTTAATGACCCTGTCGTAAGGACAGGATAGGCATATGAACTAATCCCTCATTTATAGCAAAAGTAGTTTCGGAATTGGCCTTGAATCAAACTATCCAGCTACTGTTCATCTGTCTTAAACCACAAACACAGAGGTCAGAATGTTTCATGTGATGGATGTATACAGACAACCAAAGCATTACAGTGAAAGGACCTAAGACATTAGGCATAATAATCAAATGTTTGTCTCTTCTTTTATACTAAGAAATAAAGGCAGACCTGCACTAAACAAACCTTATCTAAATTGCTGGTAGACTTCATCATCTACTGCTGTGATATTCCTGGTAAATCAATAGAAAGCCAAGCAACAGTGCATTCTACCAGAAACAATTACATCTACAGCTGCATTCTTTAAAAATATTTCAACTCAGAGTATCTGTGAGGTAGCAGTCTGGGCCACCATTACCATCTTCTGTAGCCACTGTCTAGAAAAAGGGCAGGCTTTGTGTCTACAGCTCTACAAAAATGTGATGTAACCAACTGTGTAGTCAAAGGTTAGACTGTCAGTTGCTTAACAAACTGCCCTGTGAAAGGGTATTTGCTGCAGCAACTTTAATTATGATGAACATAGTACTATAATGTGACCATATTCACCATAACAGTAGATGTTAAAATATGAGGATCACTACTGTAGTGCAGACCTTTGCTCCCCACGTACCTATTTATCTGTTTGTTTCTGTTTCTGAATCTCAGCCAACTCCTTTGGAGGCCCTATAGTGGTACCCTCCTCACCCTGACAGGACCAGGTCTGTGTCAGACCATCAAAGGGCCACATTTTCGAAAGTCATCTTGTCAACATTGCAGGCCGTCAAACCCTCCTATGTGGGGGGGCTGCACCCCCCACGCCCCTTGCTAATTATATATACCAACTCTGAGATCACACTACACTGGGGAAAAAGCCAGATTTCCTGATCCCCACTGTAATGCGATCTCAGTCATTACTGTTCATTGTTGTTGAGATGATACATTCAACAGTCTGATATAGGCCCAGCAGGACCTGCTGAACAGTTATTGGTAAGGTTTAAATGATGCATTTTTGATTACTTCTTACTTCACAGAAGAACAGGTGATGGGGCTGCCTGCTCAGTCCATTACTATCAAGCTTTGTGTTGGCATACTCCACTTTAGAAGGAGGCCAGCACCACTTTGGAGATGTCTGACAGCTCTAGAAGCCTGGTTGTGAGGATAGATGATTACCTGTAGCTAATTCTCAGCTATGAAGAAATATGCAGCAGCAGTGATCCTGATATTTGGACATGTTCTGTTATAGTGAGTATACTACCGTAAGAGTATTTTACAACTTCTACGGGTAATACTGGACATGGAATAGCAGGACCTAGCACCTCCTAATATTTAGGAAACATACCAGTCTGTTTTGTATTTGAATGTTTTCCTATTGTGTGATTATATTCGCTATGAATATGCAGTATTTAATGAGGCATTATGTCTGAAACCTTGCCATTAACCAAGCACATTCTAAAATAGAATATCATCATTTAAAATGTAATCTCAGATGTGTTTTGTTGTAGTTGTTGCATTAGTAAATTTGCTAAACTTGCTATTGATTCATGCTAGCACCTTACTTCTATGTTGTAACATACTGTGGAAGAATCCCTAACTGAATATCTACCCCCCATAAATTTATAAAAGCAACTGCAAATTCTGTTTTGTTTCATCATATCTTAATTTTATATATTAAGGGACAATGCTGAGAAGGAAATTATTTAAAGTTGTATGTCATTATACTTTGGACGTATTGTTTACAGTTAAATTTTTGTATACTCACTTGCTGTATCATTGTATGGCTATTCCAAGGAATTGTTAAAATATGTATTACCTAGGCCTAGGCCTTTCCTAGGTTAAAGCATATAAATTATTGTATTACATTAAATGGAAAATTTTAATTTAATTAATTTACTGAGTGATTCTTATTGAATACCTTTACAAACAGACAAACATTTGCAGAAATAAAAACAGCAATACCAGATCTTTGTTCCTTTTGGATTTTTTTAAATGTATCTTTTTTTGTTTCAGTGCACGAGAATTAGAACTAGAAGATAGGCAAAGTCGTCTTCAGCAGGAGCTGAGAGAGCGAATGGCTGTAGAAGGTAAGAGAAGCTCAAGAATTTATTTAAAAATGCCCAATACTGCATACTAGAAAACATTACTTCACTGGTAGATGTGCCCTAGTGAGTATGGCAGTAGTTTTAGTAGTTTTATTGTTTTTTTTTTATTTACTAAGCTCATGCACAAGTCATAGTGAGGATAGATGATTACCTGTAGCTAATTCTCAGCTATGAAGAATGTAACATGCCTCATACCCTTATGGCCCTAACACAAAAATCTATATTCACTAACCTACTACTCTTAACTTCAACTCTTACTTCTCTCACAATACCATACACATTAACCTTGTTTTTGAATACTCTCTTCCTGAACACCACCATCACTACCAGCAAACTCTACCAATTTCCCCCATAAACAACCACAACCACAGTAACATTACCTCCTCTTCTATCTATATATTACCTAAATACCATTGAGCTTCCCATATTACTTACTTCCATATAAAAAAATGCCCAAACAATTTCTACAAATTCCTTAAGTTTATACAATATCCTCACCAACACTCCCTATTAGATGGTGATATTCATCCTAACCCAGGCCCCAATACTGACATTCACAATAACCTACACAACCAAACAACTCCTCTGATCATTACTTTAAGTAGACCCTCTAACTCCCTCCTAATAGCTCACCTTAACATCCGTAGCAGTAACAATAAAATTACCCACCTACTTGCACTCTTAGATGTGCACTCATTTGATATTCTCTGTATTACAGAAACATGGCTAAAGCCCTCAACTTTGGACCAAGAGATTACCCCTCCTGGATATAATATCTTGAGACTTGACCGTAAAACCAAAAAAGGTGGAGGTGTAGCCATACTATATAAATCTGAACTCCAAGTTTCTTCTTTCAATGTGCTCCTACCATCAGATACCAATTCAGAAACTCTTAGTGCCAAACTTCATGCACATATCTCCCTCCTGGAAACAATATCAACACTCTTGAAAACTTACTTAGTTACCTCTCTACCCACCTACCTCAGGAAACCATTGTATTAGGTGATTTTAATATAGACTGGGCTACCTGCAGTTCCCTTAATCCTCCCAATCATATGCATCTTTATGGATTCTCACAAATCATAACCACTCCTACTAGAATCCATAAGCCAAGCAGCAAGGAAACCACTCTAGACTGGATACTTATAAACAGCCACCATGATACTTATAAACCAGGTACCATTCCTGACGATATTAGTGACCACATGCTAACCTATATTATTAAACAAAGAATCCATAGCCCTACTACTAATAATTTTAAAACCTCACGTTCCAAAAAAATTTTTAACCAAGAGAGCTTCCAAAATGAACTGAAATCATGTGACTGGTCACCTATGTCTCATCTTTCACTTGATGATGCAGTGACCTACTTTAACACGAGATTCCTTCAGATCCTAGATTATCACGCCCCCTATCATTCTTCCCGAATAAGGACCAAAATTTCCCCCTGGCTCACTAAAGAAACTAGGCAAAAAATCCTATTCAGAAATAAAATTTGGGCCAAATGGAGAAACTCCAAATGTCCATCAGATCACCTTTACTATAAACAGGTAAGAAATGCAACCAAGAAAGATATTCTCAAAGACAAAAAACACTATTACCTTCACCTCCAACAAACTCACCAGCAAAAACCACAAAAATTCTGGTCTGGCATTAACAAACTTCTTCAGCCAGGCCACTCTAAAACTCCTGCCCCAACAGGTTTCAACCAAAATAACTCCAACCAAATTCCTGATGCCTTTAATAACTACTTTACTGAAGCCATTCAAATCCTAGCCAATACTTTACCACCTATTACCACATCCCCATTAAATACCACAAAGACTCCATCTCCTACCTTTCAAATACAACCGATACCTACATCACTCATTTGCAAATTCCTTCAAAAACTAAAACCATGCACCCCTTCTGCTGACTGTCTTCCAGCTGAATACCTGCAAATAGCAGCAAAAGCTATTGCATATCCTGTCTCCATCCTTATAAACAGAACAATTTTAGAAAGCAAAATCCCCTCCATTTGGAAAGTATCCCACATCATCCCTCTACATAAGGGTGGGTCATCTACTGAACTCTCTAACTTTCGGCCTATCACCTTACTGTCTCCAATTGCTAAGATAATGGAAAAGTGCATACACAAACAACTACTTACCCACCTTCTCCAAAATAATCTACTTGCCAACTGCCAACATGGCTTTAGGCCTTTCCATAGCACAACTGCCCTTCTGTCCTTTTCTGACTCCATAAACAAAAACCGTAACAATAACACTTTTTCCTCTGCATTATTTATTGACCTTTCAAAAGCCTTTGATATGGTCAACCATAATATCCTTATAGACATTCTAAAAGCCCAATCTCTTGACCCACATGCATTAAATTGGTTTAAATCCTATCTGGAAAACAGACAACAAGCAGTATTGTGGGATAATAATCTTTCAAAATCCCTTCCTGTGAACACTTGAGTACCCCAAGGCTCTATTTTAGGGCCGCTACTTTTCTCATTGTTTATCAATGACCTACATACCAATATTCCTCAGGCCACCTGCATACAATATGCAGATGACTCCACTTTAATTTGCTCAGCTAAGTCCATAACCTCTCTGCAGTCTCTCACCCAAACAGTATTTAACAGTGTTGAAAATTGGTTTATGCAACACTGCCTCCTCCTGAACCCCAAAAAAACAAAGTTATTACTCTTTGCTCCAACTCATAAATCACCTCAACTGCACTTCACATTAACCTCCAACAATGCTACCAACATAGCCCCAGACACTTCGACCCGTCTTGTAGGAGTAATAATAGATAATAACCTTACTTTTGATGATCACATTAACTCAACTATAAAGACAGTCAACAAAAAACTAGGCACTCTTTACAGAATCAAACCTTTTCTTTCCCCTTCAGCCAGAATAACTATTGCCCAGACCCACCTTATGTCTACCCTGTTCTATGCTTCAGCAATATATACCAATCTATCAAAAAACAATCTCACCAAACTTTCCACCAGTTACAATAACATAGCCAGATTTGCCACTGGCACCACCTTTAGAACTCACCACTGTCTTAACCTAAAACAACTGGGATGGCTAGAACTGCAGAACCAACTACTTTATCAACAAATTGTTATCACCCAAAAAATCCTTTACCACCCAAAAAATACCCCTATCCTCACTAACCTGATTTCACCCTACAAAAATCTTGCTATGCTACGCTCATCGAATAAGCTTCTAGCTTCCTCTATTAAATCAAATAACAAAGCAGGAGATTTACTTTTCACCAACACAGTAGGGAAAATCTGGAACCAGCTTCCTACTGAACTTTCCTCCCTTGCTTCCACTATTCTGTTTTAAAAAACATCTGAAAGAATATCTTACAACTCACTGGCTATGTCCCTGCTCCAACCCAGACTGATATCTCTTTCACCTCCTGCTCTCTCTATACTTTTCTACTCTTCTGTCTTATCTCACCTATGTCTATTTCAAAAAAAATCATGTTTTTGGTTTACTGTATTTAATCTTAGCTTAAAGCTACTAACCTACTCTGTAAACATTTTTTTCTACCTATCTAGCTAATGCACTATGTAGCTAATGTACTGTAATTCCACTTGACTATTACTATATATTGTATTATTTACTCTCTGCAGTTGCTTGGAGCTTTTCTCCCCGGGCCTCTACTGAAAATGGACATGTATCCAGTTAGACTAGCCCGGTCAACAAATGTAAAATAAATAAATAAAATAAAATAAATAAATAAAATAAATAGTTGCCACAAACAGAAAACCATACCCCCAATTGTTGCTGTAGAACAGTTCAGAGATCGTAAATGCAGTTGTACTATTTTATGATAATGCTTGAAAATATATGTATGTAAGCCACAGTTCATTAACATGATAACTGTTGAATACATTAGCTTGTTCACTCTATCGACCAGGCAACATTGCTTGCAGGCTGAAGAATGTAATTTAAAACACACAAACCCAGTAGGTAAGGCACTAGTTTTCCATTTTAAGTGTAGATTGTTTATGCATGCTGAAACATCAGAAAACTGTGGTTCAACTATGGTTTAATTTAATAAACCCTGAAATGAGCCAGTCAAAAGCCCCACCTCACTGACTGTTCATAATCCTGAATGGTGACCTGTTTGATTACTTTGCCAGCTCCACTTGTGTATAAGGATGAAGCTGTGACTATGACCTAGTTGACAAGGATTTGACTAGTGACTCAGGCACCTGTTGGAGGTGGCATGGGAGAAGACAAGAATGATAACCATAAGCCTACTCAGCTCTCTTTGGGAGGAGGCAAGGAGATTGCGCTCATACACACATACTTTTTGCTGCAGCATTCTCACCCAAGCCACCATGTGCTATCAGATAAATATTTAAATAAATATAGGACCAAGTAGAAGTAACTGATAAGGAAAAGTAGCTGTAGTTGACCCAATATTTAAATTGTTCATAAATTACTTTTCCTGCACTCACCAAGCCTTACTGAGGAAGCAGTATGTCTGTTGTGTGTGTTTTTTTTAGAATACTATTTCTGTACCAATTCACAAACTGTTATAAATATGGTGGATATTTACCCAAAAGCAACCTTGAAATACTACTTTATTAATTTCACATACCTGTTTCCAGCTTCTGAGTCGAGAGTTAACATTTTTTTTCCTGTATTAAAGCTAATTGAGTAGCTTTACTAGAGAGAAACCCTACATTTTAAAAACAGTATGTAGGTACTTCCATTTTGGGCTCTGTTCTGCACTATGTCTTTAGCATTATTGTCAAGGGTGTAAGAGTTACAGTCATATAAACTGTACATTGTTTCTTGCGTTGTATTATTTATTAGCACCGTTTCACGAGTGAAAGGTCAAGTGCTTGAACAAACTGAAAGCCATAATTATCCTCAAAAGCTGTGAGTATTACAGCATTGCATGTGGTGTACTGACATCTGAAAGTCATTTGTGTAAAATGTGAGCTCCATGATTTATGGCTTCCATTTTCCCACTAACACTTTTATTGAATTATACCTTGTGACATAAGCAAATTTATATTAATATAAAAGTAATCAAACTATATTAACAACATTATCTTCCAGGTCCACGCTTACACTTATCAAGGGTATCAGAACTTGTCAGAGATTTGGGATGCATGGCTTGGCTTAAAATGGACCACAACACAGCAGGGCAGCCCAGAGGAGTAGCCAAGAACACACAGGAGAGTGCTAAACTGATTTATTAAAACACTTGGAAGGATTGAGAGCTTTCATTAAACAACTTCTTCAGAAAAAGGATTCTGAAGAAGTTTTTTAATGAAAGCACTCAATCCTCCCAAGTGTTTTAATAAATCAGTTTAACACTCTCCTATGTGTTTTTGGATACGCCTCTGGGCTGACCTGCTGTGTTGTGGTACAGTTTGGTCTGTTTTGGTCTTGTGGTTACCTAGGCTTAAAATGGCCCTTGTGGTCGTTAGCCTAGTAAACACCTATCAACCTATTATACTTCACTTATATTACTGTATATCATATAACCTAAACAATGTTATATAAGTTATTCAATTCCTACTTTTTTAAACAAACATTTATTAAACCATCATTTACTACATAGGCAATCATACATTTAAATAAATGAAAACAAACCACACCAACACAATCCTAGTCACGAGTATTTTACATCATAAACCATACAGACACACTCCCAGTTGCAAACTAGCTTCTGTCAGAAACATTGCACATTCCCTTCACTTCACTCATTTCTCAAATAGGTTTGGTACGCAATCGTTAATTGATAGAGTTCTTATGTCCAGTGATATTGTCACATATTTAGATAAAGTTAAAATAACTTCATGTCCAATTTCAGATCACAATGCCATATTATTTGATCTTTTTTGACCCATAATAATTATATGCATTTCAAAAGAATACCGGCATATATCACAAGCATAAAAGATTTCAAAATATTTTTTGATAAAGAGATACAAACTTACTTAGAGTCCAGTAATACAAAGGACATATCAATAGTATATATTTGGGATTCTCTTAAATCTTATCTTTATGGAAGAATCCTAACCTGCTTTTCACAAAAAAGGAAACAATGGGATAAAGACTTAAAAGAATACCTTTTTATGGCTACTAAAGGAGTGTTTACTGGGATTTATAAATATAGCAACAAATCTTTCTTATATCACAATGATACTCACGAGATGTAAAAACCTTATATTTAGAAATCCTGATTATAGGGCCTGGATCTTTTCTTAATTTTTCCCATTGCATATACACAGAACAATATCAGCACATTTAACATATTTACAATGGACAAATTTAAAGAAAAACAATTAATATACTGGTTCCAGTTAATGGAAAAAGAAAATATACACTCTCTTGATTTTATATTAAACAAGTTTAACTTAAGTAGGGAACTATGGCTTTGTTTACAAAACTGGAGATTTGCTACAGAAAGTAGATTATCCTTAATGTAAACTGCTATTAGAAAGGAGATTCCAAAGCTTATTGAAGTTTTGATATTATCAATTCATCATAATCCTCCTGAGAGAAATTATTTATCTAAAACTTATAAGATTATGAAAATCAAAATGGACTTCTGTCAGGATAATTATTGGGATTACTTTATAACCGTAAATGTCTATCCTCCAAGTGAATTAGAGAAAAAATAATACTTACATCCTCTTTTCAAACAACGAGGTCATTAAGATGGAAATAATTTTCCTGTAAATTTATGCATAAATCATTTATCACACCACATAAATGGAAATGTTAACAGGAAAAAAGATTGGTTGCTGGAGATGTAATCTAGATATCATGGCAAACTGGCAACATATGAACTGTGAATGTGATGTGATCAAACCCTTTTGGCTTAATATTAATTTCTACAGGCTTTCTTCAATGATAATTTCAATTTGAGTAATCCATTGATTCTGTTTAATGCCCCTATTCCTTTCTGTGTAAAGAAAATTAACTTTTCTCCTCTTTGGTCCATTTTAACAATTGCAAGTAATACAAGCCCAGCTATGAGTGAATTCTACAACATTGCAATTGAAACTTGTCAAATGGAGATTTCAACTATCAAAGAAAGAACCACTACATAACTCTGCATTAAATTTATGGATGAAACTTAAAAGTCTATTGAATAAGAAGACAATAAATTGATTTTTCTATTTTTTTCTTTCTTCTTCAACAAATTCTTAAGTTACTGTTTTGATCACTAGATTCATAGGTAGACACCTTGTAAATAGTTATTATGTTAGTTTTTTATTCACTTGTTTATAATTGTTTATATTTGCATACTACACATGTGATTCTTTTATTATCCATTTCTATATAATTTATATTAACATTTTAATAAAAACATTCAATAAAAAAAGAAACATTGCACAGAAAACAGCTAATTCCAAAAGACTTTAGAATATTGGTCATCTTGTGGGTGTGGCCAAGATGGTGAGCAGTTAACAGCACTGGTTTTAGTTCTGCTTCATTTAAATTTCTCTGACAGGATTTTTAGTACAAAACTCAAAACATTTCAAAACTCGATGGACTTAAACATCTGCTGAAAGAGTTACTACAAAAATAACAAGTTTGAAACTCTTTTTATTGCTTTTTTCCGTCAAGAAGTCTAGAAAGAACTAATTTTCTCAGAATGAGCCACTCTAAGCCCAGTGTTGAGGACAGTACTATGAAAAAAAACATACAGGCTATACTAAGTAACATCAGTGAGTTACTGTAAAGATAGATACAGTAGAAAGTAAAATGGACAGGAGAGGAATGTAAAAAACAAGTTGAAGTGCTGAGTGAATCTCTTAAACAACAGTCATCACAAATCTCGAGTGCAGAAGAGACAACGTCTGATTTTGATGGAAGATTAATTGAAAATGAGAAGAACACTGAATTTCTTCTGAAACAAAATAACTTATTCCAGAGAACAGAACTGGAAGGAATAACATCAGGATCTGTGGGATTCCTGAAAAGGAAGAGTGAGACAGTATGATGCAGTTCCTTAATACTTGGCTGCCTAAAACTTTGAACCTGTCTGAAGCTTTTTCCTTTGGCATTGACAGGGCACATAGGTCACTTTCCACTCATCTTTAAAAAAACACTTTCACCAAGGTCAGTGATTGTAAGATTTTTCTCAAGTCAAGATAAGGATTTAGTCTTAAAAGCTGCATTGACTAATTATCCAGTTAAAATGAAAGAAAATACTATAAGTTTTGACAATGACTATTCATCATTAGTGATGTCAAAGAGAAATGCATGTGTGCCACTTGTTAAAAGCTTAAAGAAAAACAATATTAAAGCACAAATCTTGTTTCCAGTGAAAATAAGGATTCACCTTCCAGAAGGAAAGCAGATTTTTAACACCTTGGAAGATACAATGGACTTTATACAGAAAAATAAAATCCTAGCAAAAACAGAAGAAATTGAGATCTATCAACTTCTTTGAAGAGAAATGCAGTAAGAGATGGTTGGTTAATAAAAGACAAAAACTGTAAAAAAACTGAAGGACAAATGAAAACTAATGTATTTCATGGTTATGAATTCTTATTAATTTAAATAAGTGCTTGAATACTTATGAACGAGTGCTGAATATTATTTGTATAAGGTAAATAATTTATTTATTTATTTTACAACTTCAAATGATTATTAGTTCCCTATTTAAATATCTGATTATTTTAGCTATATATGGAATTAAAGCCACTTATTTTCATTTATGGTTTAAAAGGTTAAACTATTAATTTTATTAAAAGTTAATTATTATTATGATGAAACTTATGTTAGGTGGCACACCTTCTGATATACTGGCATAGATGAGTAATGGCCTATTAAATATAATACAAAATGCAACAAATGACACTAAAAAGTCATGTTAAGTTAGATTCTGGGTTTTTAAAATGGTCCAGTAGTGTGCTACTGACTTGGCTTGCAATAGCACCCAAGAAAGACGTGCTATGTTATAAACAAAGTATAAATATATAGTTTCTTGCATATACAAAAGTTATTATTGGAATGATATCAGATAATTAGAGTAACAGTCACACTTTCAAAAGTTAAACCTGGATCACACATAACTGTCATTCTTTTAATGCAAGTTTATATGCTGTGTCCCCTTTAAAAATGACAGTCTGCTTTATATTAAACATCTCATACAAATAGTGCTTACTGAATCATTAAATGTTATTTCTTTAACTACTGTAGATTTTTAGTGGTTATAATACTTTGAAATGGCTTTTGTTGTTTTTTTAGTGGTTTGGAAGGGTTTGGGGGATTAATGTATAATGTGCAGGTGGCTTGAATTCACTCATGAACATTTTTGTGTGAATTGTAGCTGAAAAACTGTTCATTTGTAAGCCCTTGTCATGAGGACCAGCTTGAAGCAGCTTAATTAGAGTCATGAGCACTTTTATGATGCTGCGGGAGTTCTGAAAATTGTAAGAACTGTCCAGGTTACTTCTTCCTGTCTAAAAGTACATAATCATAACATTTTGAATCAGATGCTAAGATGTCAATGAATACAAGTTAGATAATAAGCAAAAGACTATGCTGCAGTGGTGGTGCTGCGGTAGCATTTTCGCCTCAAAGTAAGACGTTGTCCTGTTCGATTCTCAGCTAGAGCGTCTTCTGTGTGGAGATATGCGTGAATGGGCATACCTTCGTTGAAGGTTGTGCGTCAGGGCCAGCAACTCGGTACGTAAAAATCTACTGCCAATCATTAGCGGACTGGAGTTCCGCTGTGGCGACCCCTAACTAGGAAAAGCCGAAAGACACAACAACAACAGTAAATTGCATTCTAAACCACTGTCTGTTATTAAATAGTTTTGAATGCTTTCAGCGTACCAGAAGGATAGTTTATATACTAGCCTATAGAAAGACACATATGATAAAACAAATAGGCCTGTGTTTCTGTGTTATTGTCTCTTTTTAATGATAACAAAACTTAATATCTCACAACAATTTATTGTGGAAAGTTTGAATCTTAAAAGGTAAGATATTTCAGATGTTTCTTCAGATACTATTAGATATAACATTTAAGGAAAAACAGGACTGAGTCGAACAGTAGTACTAATTTAAAGAGTATCAAATATATAAGGGTAAATATGAATGTTCTATTATATGATATTGTACGCTAGGATTATAGCTAAAATATAAAACATAGGAATATAGTAATAGTACAAGACATAGAATACAAACAGAAATAAAAAGAGATCAGAATAAGTAAATATGTATACAGCTAAAGAATATAAGTATGTCTACAGTGGTGGGAGGCTGACATAGTGGTTAAGGTGCTTACCTTAAAGGCACAATGTGCAGGGCTTGATTCTTACATGGGGTAATTGGCTGGGCTTGGAATGGTCCACAAGAGCAGTTAGCCTGGTACTAGTTTATGAACTTATGATCCTATAAACAACTTTACACATAGTAAATAAAATATAAAAAATATAAATTATCTGACCTATAAATTAATAAATATGAAAATAACAAGTGACTTCCTCCCTATAGTAGACCAAGGAGATAATGTGATATACATGGAAAAATGATTGTAGAGTTATTCAGTTTGATCAACTTATAATAAAGATTCTGAACATGTGTTTAACCTTTCTTATTCATAATAACTCACTGACATGCTTTTTAAGATGATGCATACTAAAAATATGAGACACATTAATATGAATCAGAAGCATGAGCTAAGCATTATTAGTCTAATGGAGAGTTTTAGAGGTAGTTTGTCTTTTTCACCAAACTAAGAATACATTATTTCATGGAAGAAATATTTTAGGGGTATATTACTAGGTAATTTTTATTTGTTTCAAAAGTGCTGCCCATAGCTGAATATTTCATATTGTTTTATATATAAAGCATATAATAAGTTCTCTACATAAATGTGATTTTATTATACATGTGTTTTTTTTCCTCTCTGATGTCAATGTCTGATTTTAAATACATATCTAGTAATATTAATGGATTGAATAATCCAGTAAAGAGGAGGGCTGTGTTCAAATGCTTGCAGTTGCATGAAGCTCAAATAGTATTTCTACAGAAACACACTTACTTAATAAAGATGTAAATAAATGTTCATTAAAGAATTATTTGGTTTTAGCAGGTTCTGGCTTTCGAGCTAAAAGAAGAGGCACCCTCATTTTATGCAAGAACTCACCAGTAATGCCTAAAGTAAAAGATACCTATGCTGATAAAAGTGGAATGTTAAGCATTGTTATAACCGAGTGGAACACACAACCATGTATATTGGTGGTGAACTCTTATTGGATTCCAGTGGTTGGAGCTAAAGATGGAAAATAAAATACTTAGACACTATAGCATATTACATGAAAAGTGAAGTCATAATGGATGGTGATTTTAATTGCATTTTATCAGACAAAGATTCTACTGCAGATAGAAAGCTAAGAATCATAAGCTAATGAATTTTATATATATATATATATATATATATATATATATATATAGGTTTACTATCATTATTTCGAATGACACTCGGTCGACTGCACTATGTCTGATAACGGAAGGTCGAACACGGCAATGTCGAATTTTAAAAGCAAGCCTAGGAATGGGTTTTAACATGGGTTGAGATAGGGGCGAGGTTTGTAGTTCGGCAATAGCAGTGAACCCCTATCTCGACCCATGTTAAAACCCATTCCTAGGCTTGCTTTTAAAGTTCAACATTGCCGTGTTCGACTTTCCTTTGTCGAACATAGTGCAGTCGACCAAGTGTCATTCGAAATAATGGTAGTAAACATATATATATATATATATATATATATATATATATATATATATATATATATATATATATTTATCTACGGTTCCCCTTCACAAGATCGAATTACTGAAAGCTCAAAATTCATAACTCGAGCCCAGAATCTCGAGTTTTCAGTAACTCGAAATTGTTAAGAGAAGGTTTTAAAATAAAAAAATAAAAAAGAAATCTACTTCCGTTTATGCAGGGAGATAGGTCTCCCTGCATCGTTCCTGGTTTAATATGCGAGTTGTGTGACCGGACTTTAGCGGAGGAGTGGAAATTCTTCCATTGTGCGCTTATGCATATAGCATGGAACGGGAGATTTCCCTTTTCCTCGCTGAAGTGCTATCTCGAAGTTGGTATATTTAAGTAGGGGGGATGTGGGGGGGGTGCAGGGGCTTGCCCCTCTACAAAAACCTTAGAAAACAGTTTTTGTATTTGTTTTTGCTCCCCTGCATGATTTCGAGTTTCTGAATATTCAAGATTCTGTCCTCGGGCATATGAATTTCGAGTATTCATTCATTCGATGTTGTGAAGGGGAACCGTGTGTGTGTGTGTGTGTGTGTGTATATATATATATGTGTATATATATATATATATATATATATATATATATATATGTATATATATAAATATATATATATATATATATATATATATATATATATAGATATATAAGCTAAGGAAAACAAATTCACTTCAATTTACCCATTATTCATATAGATGTGGAACACAAATATTGATATTTTTTTTGTCTCAAACAATCTGTTATCACATATCAGAGAGGTTTCAATAGTTTCATGCCAAATATTGGATCATAATGCTATAACCTTTAATATTATTTTAAAAACTAGAGGTAGACCCTATTTTTCTGGAAGGCATAGCCAACATTCTGCGGGCAGTAGAAGGATGCAGTATATTTGTGTTCCCATCTTTCATACAAGTGATTTGAATATGCTTACGGACATGTTGAAGAAGCATGGCATGTACTACTTACTGATGACAGGGTCAGAGAGGTTGTTGGGGAGAGACCACATTTCCTAATTAAGAATAGAAAGTCTCTGAAGAAACTATTGTGCTATCCAAAGAAAATCACAGTACCTGCCAATGTTCGTTGTGGTACCTTTCCCTGTGGTAGATGCAGTTATTATGAATTCACTGACAGTAGTTATATGTACATACATCCTGTCTCTGGATCTATCTTTGAGTTTAAGATTAGAGCAGACTGCAGTACTCACAATCTTATGTATTTAGCAAGATGAAATGTCTGCTCATCATTCTATATTGGTAAAACTAATAGAACCTTGAAAAAATGGATTAGAGAGCACCTGTATAGTATATGTTCTGCCAATAACTTTAATGCATTAGCAGAACATGTTCTAAGTGAAGACAGCCAGCATAGTTTTAGGTTTTTGGTCATAGACAGGATTTTTGAGACCTCCCGGTTAGGTGATTTTAAGAAATTAGAATTAAGATGGATAATCAAAATGGGGGCAGATCGCAAACCTGGTTTAAATGGTATGCTATCTGTTAAATCTGTGCTTAAGTCTCATTGCTTGGTGAGATAGTTAGTTACTTTAGCTTTAAGAGAGTATTGTCTAGAACACAGTGCTTTTATGCTTTGTATCCTTTCAAGGCTATGTACTGATTGGTTGTTCACTGTTTGAATTGTGTGATTTCTTTGGTTACTTGATACTGTGTATTGTCTTCTTTTAAATGTTTTTAATAGTTTGAAGACGCAGCTTTGTTGTAGTGAAAGTGTTAACCAACATATTTTATTAAACATTTAAGTTGCCTTTATGTTGCTGTGTGATGGTTGTTCTTTATTTTATTCTCTTTTGTTTTAAAAACTGACAATTTAATACATCACAGGAGATTACCAGTTTACATTATTAAAATAAAAGGATTCAAGGATTGATATGTTAAAGAGATCAATAATTTCCTAGAAATAAACATGAATGGTGAAGTATCTGACATTGTCCTATGGTATTCACCAGAGGCTTACTTAAATGGAAGAGTTACAAGCTGGTATGTTAGTAAAACAAGAGAATGGGACAAAGAATTGAATACACTACAGGCCAGAATAAACACACTAAAGTAAATATAAAACCAAATTACATTATCAGTCAGTCTGAACTTAAAAACTTAAATACAGAATATGTTGAAAGTCTAAATCATAAAGTTTCAATAAACCTGGACAAACTTAAACTTCAGGCAGTTTGAGTAAACCCTTTAAGCTTGCGTAAAGTTGCTCTTAGATCAAACAAAATGAATAAACTTAATCGTATCAACGAAATTATAACACATATAAATAATGCAAAAGAGAGAAGAACAGATATTAAAGGTATTATTGAGGGCTTTAAAATATTTTATGAAAATGTAAATAATAATACAAATAACCTAGATAATGCTGAAATAGTTGAAACTTTTTCTAAGGGAAAATATAAATAGTAAAATAACAAGTGAACAAATACAAAAATTGATAGAACATTCACTTTAACAGAAATAAAAGACTGAATAAAAAAGTAAAAAAAAAAAAATATATGGCACCAGGCTTAAATGGACTTACACCAGAACTATATAAAATACTACCAGATGACACAGTTAAAATGTTAGATAAGGTCTATAGAGAAATAAAAACAACTGCTGAAGTCCCCCAATCATGGAAATATTCCCTTATATCAACTAATTTAAAACAAAATAAGGACCCTACAAAGCGCTCATTATACAGACCCACTTTTAAATGTGAACTATAAGATGTTCATGTCCATTTTGGCTAACAGAATTACTCTACTTATACCTAAACTAATTAACAGTGATCAAACTGGGTTTATTTTAAATAGACAAATACAGGATAGTATAATAAGAATGCATACATTAATAGACTCTGGAAATAAAAATAAAAAAGAACTTTCTATTAATCTTGATTTAGACAATGCCTTTGACTCAGTTAATTGGTTGTACCTGTTAAAAGACTTGAAGTGTATAATTTCCCACCTAAGCTAATTGCATTAATTTCTAAGTTGTACAATAACTTTTATGTTAAAATAGGTTCTTTTCTTTCTAATTCCTTTAAATTACAAAAAGGCACAAAACAGGGCTATATATTATCACCTTTACTTTTTGCATTAACTGTAGAATCCTTTGCTAATAGTATTAGATCCAGTAAGAATATTAATGGTATCAAAATAAAAGAAGATCTTGAACTAAAGATTCATCTCTTTGCTGATGATATTTTACTAACAATAGGAAATATAGAGAATTCTTTAGAACGTATAATTAATTCTATGAGTCAATTTGAAGAAATCTCAAACTTAAGATTTAATCATAAAAAAATTGGGGAGCATGCTGCGCCCATTGCTACCCCATCCAGTTTCTTATGTTTTGGAATATGTTTGCCATGATGCCCAACACTCTCTCAGTTTTTCAATATTCCTTTAAGGCTAGTTATAGGAGAGATGCCAACTTTAAGAACTTGTTTGACAATGCATCACAAATTAATAACTTTACACCACACAAAAATAAGGATACTTTCAGATGTGGCAGTTGTGCTCAGTGTTGGATGGTGGTCAGTAACAATGAGTTCTTTTTACCAAGCTTGGATAAGTTTATTCCTACTGATGGACACCACAATTCTGCCTCAAAAAGAATAGTATACATGGCATATTGTACCATCTGTTATGCATTCTATATAGGCAAGACTGAGAGATGTCTTAGACAGAGAATATATGAGCACTTGTGTGATCTAAACAGGGGCAAAGACACCAATGCCCTGCACTAACATTGTTTAGTTTGTACCTCAGCCAAATTTAAATTCTGGGTGATACAGCAAGTTCAGATTCCAGAAAGGGTGGTGATTGGGGAACCAGGTTGGAATATTAAGAGATGATATGGCAAATGTTCTTTGATGCCTGTGTAAACCCTGGTTTAAATGATCACCTGTAGTTCCTGCCTTGAAACTGAAAGCAAACATGTTATAACATGTTTGTTGTCATGTTTAGGAGATTCTATACACTTTTGTAAATAATATTTGTGTACATACATTTTTGTAAATATTTTTATTAAATTGTGTTGTGTATGTGTGTGTGTGTGTGTGTGTGTGTGTGTGTGTGTGTGTGTGTGTGTGTGTTAAACAAGAGTACATAAGTTTCTGTGATGTTTCTTTAAATTTTCAAATGTTGTGTAATTAACTTACAGCCACTCACATTCAGGTTTTGATTATTTTAGAGGCCCATATGGAAAATCTCTTCCACTTACTAAGATATAATCTTCTACTGGACGGCTTATGAGAAGACAAAAGAATGTGTTTTGTCTCATTGGAAAAGTTATGAAGCCTGGCTATGAGGGGAACTGGAACAAGCAAGCTGTCAACTTCAGTGACTGCTTCCCCCGACGCATGTGTCAGAAGGTCTGGAACTGGGTCCAGAATCCAGGGATCCTCTATGAGATGATGTTGAAGGAATGGGAACCAAATCTGCCGAGGCCAATAAGGAGCTATAAGAATGATGGTCCTTCCCAGGGATTTTGCTTTCTGTAGAACTTTGGGTATCAGCAGGATTGGTGGAAATGCAGAGAGGAGACCTGGGGGCCAATCGTGTACGAGTGCGTCCCTCGGGGCTTCTCCCGAAGGGGGAATCAGGGCAAAGTAGCTTCCGCATTTTGTGTTGATGTGACTGGCAAAACGATCTCAGCAAGGCTGGCCCCATTTGCAGAAAATCCTGTCCACAATCTCTTTCTTGAGGGACCACTCATGTGGCAACAAGACTGCCCTGCTCAGTTTGTTTGCTATCATGTTGGATCTCCCCAACAGAAAGCGCTGGAAGGAAACAGTCCACTGCCAAACTCTGAGGGCTTCTCGGCAAAGGGGGTAAGATCTGGTTCCCCCTTGCTTGTTCAAATACCAGACTACTGACATACTGTCTGTCTGAATTGCAATTGTTCCTAGAGGAAGAGAGTCCTGGAAGTACTGCAACGCCAAAAGTACTACTCTCATCTCCAGAACGTTGATATGCAAGTGTGACTCCTGATCTGTCCATGTGCCTTGGGCAGTCTTTCCCTGAAAATGGCCCCCCACCCTATCAGGGAAGCATCCGTGGTCACAATGGCTACTGGAGAGGGTAGAACAAAGAGGCGTCCTATGGTGACATGAAGAGATGTCAACCACCACTGGAGCTCTTTCTTGCAAGAGCTCGTAATCAATATTGTGTGGTCCATGGGAAGTTCTTGCTAAGACCATTGAGTGAACAACAGCCATTGAAGGATCCGCATATGCATTCTTGCTAATGGTGTGGGTAGGATTGCTGCAGCCATCAAACCCAATACTTTCAGAACTTCTGAAGCTGGTGCTCTGTCTTTCGATACCAATGTGCTGACATGCTGACGAAGAAGAAAGACTCTTTCGATTGGTAGCCTTAGAGTGGTGGTTGTGGTGTCCAGCTCTGCCCTGATAAAAACAATATGCTGCGATGGCGACAAGGCAGACTTTTTTTCAGTTGACTATAATACCTAAATGATTGCAGAGTGACAGTGTGTACTCCCTTGCCTGAATAAGATGATGCCTGGTGGTGGAGGTAAGGAGCCAATCATCTAAGTATGGAAACACCTGGAATCCTAGATGCCTCAGGTGAGCCGTGACCACTGCCATACATTTGGTGAACACTCTGGGGGCTGTAGTGAGACCAAAGTGCAGGGTTTGAAACTGAAAATGATTGTCTCCCAGCCAGAAACGCAGGTGATCTCTGGATGGCCTGGCCATCTTTATGTGGTAGTACACATCCTTGAGATCTATTGAGCACATCCATTTGTCTTTCCCTAAGAAGGGAAGCATAGACTGGAGCATGACCATCCAGAACTTCTCTTTCTTTACATATTGGTTGAGTCTGCTGAGATCCAAAATGGGTCTCCAGTCCCCTGTTTTCTTTGGAACCAAAAAGTAAGTTTCAGATCCTGTTTGGTCTGCTGGGACTGGCTGGATGACTCTTTTTTGTAGCAACTTTTGGACCTCTATAGTTGCTTGTTCCCTGTAACTGGGTCGAACATCTGGGATTCTCCTTATGGACGGAGGGGGTGTGATGAATGATGTGAAGTACCCTCTAGGAATTATGCTTTGTACCCAGCAGTTTAGAAGAGGAAGTCTCAGACATTTCCTTTTTGTTGGCCGCCGCCACCACCATAGCATTAACAGGGACTCCTTTGGTTAAGAAAGTTTTATTTGGTGGGGCTGATATAAACTTGTTAGGCCTCCTAGGAACAGGCTGCATGAACTCTGGTGACTCCCACGCCCACTGAGAGACCAACTGCATGAGCTCATCGAAGGGCAGAGACACCCAAGAGGTGAAGGGCTGAGACCCGAAAGCCTTCAGGCGAACTGACTCATCCTCAGTAGAGCTTTTGGACTGCCAATCTTCCCTCTGCCTAAGGATCTCAAGTATCTCATCAAAGTAGATATCCTCAGAGGGGGACTGCTGGGACCCTTCTAACCATTCCAAGTCAGTGTCAGATGTTAAAGACTCCTGTGGGGAGTCCAAGTGCCTCCGCCTGCACAATGTCTTCCTCGGGACCTCCTCAGTAGGAGCCTCTGGGGAGGTTTTGGAAGAGCAGGGGGAACCCTGTGGGGCTACCTGATTCTCTGGGTCTCTACGCTTAGCCTGGACAATGGAAGCAGAAGCAGACACAGGTGCTTTAGGGGATGAGGAAGCAAGTCGAGGATGTTTTGGGGGACAAACCTCTCCTCATGGCCTCGAAGGCACCAAGGCACCGATGGAAAGGAATTGACGGATCCGTGGGAACCGTCAAACCCTCCTGCACCGAGGCCATGGGCTCCTTGCCAGAGGTAGGAGCCGAGCTCATCCGAGCCAAAGCCCCGAGAGGAAGTGTCGGCACCGACAAGTCAGTCCAACTATCCTCCCCGGATCCAACTGAAGAGTGTCGGCTCCAAGGACATCAGCGTGGATGGAGCCGAGGACACTGGAGCAGGTCTCGGCTCCAAAGGCTCCGCGATCAACAGTAACTAAAACACAGAAGTCTTGAACAACTACCAAACAGGAATCTTCATAATTCAGCGTCTTTATTGGAAAAACAGGCAACAAAAATCATAACTTAGCGCTTTCACCCTTGCAATAAGGGCATCATCAGAGTTATGCTTCATTTTGAAAAATCACATGTTTAAATAGCAAAAAACTAATAGACACACCCCCACAACAACCAATAGTAACTCAAAGTTACCATCACACTCAATTAATGATTAACAATTAAAAATCTTCACATGCTATTAAAACACTTATCATAATACCCTATAAAATTATATAATATACATTAATATTTATAATTTTAAAAATACATGCTATAATTTTGATTTTGATGTAGTTGATATATCACGGATAAAACAGTGAACGCACTTCAGAATAAAAAAATTTTTTAGATATAAACAGTTTGCACTAATAATAAGGCACAATACATCATACAAAAAAATAATAATAATGTAAAGTAAATTGAAATAGAATAAATCTAATAGAAAAATTCTATGTGCCAAAAGGAATTCTTTAAATGCTAATTATCAGTATTAAGGGAACATATGTATAAACATTTGTTTAAACATTGATCAAATCATCTGTGCTCTATATTTCAAAATGCTTGCTAATGAAATGTATTCATTAATACCCGGTGGCTTAGATGCATTTAACCTAAGCTGCCATAAGCATTCCTTAACGTCTAGTAAGGTTTCAGTGTCACCACCGTTCTCTCTATATGGTACCCTATCTATTATGAAAAACAAAAATCTTTTAAAATTTTTACAATTAGTACTATGTACATAAAGTGCATTTGTAGTTTTTCTATTCCTAATGTCTCTGTTGTGCTCTAGAATTCTGCACCTCAATTTCCTAATGGTTTTACCCACAGAAAATGATGTACAACTCAAACACGTAGCAAGATATATAACCATTTTTGTATTACAATTAACAAACCCTGGACTCCCTATAGTTTTATTATAATTGTGTACTGTAACATAGGGTCCGTTGTTAATATATTTGCACGTACTGCAAAACCCACATTTACTCATCTTAGAGTGTTTGTACATATTTTGGTGATCAGTACTTTCCATGATTTCCTTAAGGTTTTTACCCCTACTGAATGTAAAAGTAGGTGTGGCACCTAAAACCTTAGTAACTTCATTAGAAAGTACCCCTAGCCACACATCTTGAATAATATTTATTATATGCGGACTGTCTGCATTGTAGGGTAAAATCATGGAATGTTTGGTCATTCTCATTGGAGTGTTATCATTATTAGTATTGGGCAGACCGACTCTTAAAATTGGTTACTATTGGTTGTTGTGGGGGTGTGTCTATTAGTTTTTTGCTATTTAAACATGTGATTTTTCAAAATGAAGCATAACTCTGATGATGCCCTTATTGCAAGGGTGAAAGCGCTAAGTTATGATTTTTGTTGCCTGTTTTTCCAATAAAGACGCTGAATTACGAAGATTCCTGTTTGGTAGTTGTTCAAGACTTCCGCGATCAACAGGTCTGCTTCCTCTGGCTCCGAAGGGGCAGTACTGCTCGGAGGAGTAGTTAAAGCAGGAGTAGTGGTCTTCGGCTCCAAAACCTCTTGGGTTGGAGCTGACAACAATTTAGCAAGGCCTGGTACCTGTAAAAGCTTCTGCACCAATCGATCCATATCCAAATCTGAAAGGCTGACAGATGACCTAGATGAATGCACCGATGGTGCCAACTGAAGCAATGGTGACTGAGGCACTTCGGTTCGGATACTGGCTCCAATGCTGTGAGCCGGCTCCAAAAAGAAAAGACAGTCGGCTCCGAAGTCTGTGGAGCCGATGTCGCAGATTTTTTAGATTTCTTGGAATGCTTGGAGTCCTTAGATTCCACAGAAGATTTAGAGGACTTGGAAGATTTGCTGGCCACATCCTGGTCACTCAAAGCCTCTTGAAAGGGGTGCTTTAACAAGCCCCTGTCCATCTGCTTCCTTTTCCTCTCTAACAACACTCTCGATGAAAAGGAATGACATATGGCGCAAGACTCTTGTAAGTGGACAGCTCCTGAACAATAAACACGTTACATGTACATTAGTAACAGACATTTTTTTGATTGCAGTCTAGACATTTTTTAAAACCAGACTTTGGGTGTTTGTCTTTATCTTCTGCCATAATAACTGCTATAAAACACGCCGAGTAGATAATAACCAAATTACTAGGCTCTAAACAACACACACACAAACGAGCCTAAGAAAAGGCATCCCAAAAAGTTTAAACAACTAGAAAAAGGCTATTTATACTAGAAAAAGCTATTTAAAAACACACACACACACACACACTATATAGATAACTGGAAAAAGCTATTTAACACACACTATGACAATTAGGCCAAAAACACGAGGCCATACGTTAAAGATTAATATTTTTTAAAACACACGGGAAGGGGACCGCTAGAAAGCTGTCAAACCTAACTAACTGTCTAAGAATCCTAAGACAAAATTTTAGTAAAGTTATGAAAAAAAAATGCTAAATAGAAAAGTTTTAAATTGTACTGGCCCGAGCTTGCACTGGAACCTCTGATCACATGCCGCGGGAAACTAGATCTGAGGTAATTCACAGTACATCATGGGGTAGGGGATTGGCCTCTAGCTACTGGAAGACCTTGAGCTTTGCATACTGCCGTACTGGAGCCAAACCCATCAGTCAAGAATGAACGGTGAGATTGAACAACTTTACATATAATATTCTACCTAAATTCTTTTGGCATCCTAGTAAGCCAAGAGTTTCATTTGATTGGCACAGAAAAGGTTACAATAATGGTGGAATAGGATTCCTTGATAATTGTATGCTACTTCAGCAATTGTAAAAGTTATAGGGTTGTGGATAAATTCATCTTGTAATTCAAAATGGAAATAAATACATCAAGAAATATTATTAGGAAATAATAAATATATCACAACCAGTCATAAACAAAAATAGTCCCCAATAGTTTTAGCTGGTTATTAAAAGATTTTTGCGTAAATGGAATTATACACTCTTCTCAAATTCCCTATTTAAATAACATAATTTCCTATTTCCAGAAGTTTACATATTCTAGCCATTGTATTAAAAACTTAATATTTTCTATGTTTCCAATTGCATATACAAATGACTGCGTAGAGAATGATAACTTCAACAAAATGCTAGTATCGAAACAACAAAGTAACTTAATTTATTGGTATTAATTCTTAAATGGTACGGAGATATGTACTGTTGAAAATTTGAGGTCCAAATATAATTGAGATTCCAAGAAATGGTTAATTTTACAAATAATTAGAGACATGAACACAGAGATTAATAAGATATTTAACTTAGATAAGAAATATGTATGGCGCAGTGGTGCAGCGGTAGCGTTGTCACCTCACAGCAAGAGGTTCTCCAGTTTGATTCGCGGCTGGAGTGCCTTCTCTGCCGAGTCTGTATGACCTCCCTGCGTTCGTGTGGGTTTCCTCCGGGTGCTCTGGTTTCCTTCCACATTATAAAGACATGCATTTGGAGCATTTCTCCCCAGGCCTCTGCTGAAAATTGGCTTTATTCCAAGCCAGACTTTCCCAGTTAACAAATGTTAAATAAATAAAAATACTTCCCCAAATTATTGGAATTCTTAATAACAATAATGCAATGTAAAATAAATCATATTTGTCACAAATTTAAAAAATTCTTAAGTTAGATTTCACATATTTAGACATCTTTCTATTGGAACTACTCCTTAAAAATTAATAATGAAGACCTCTCCAAAGAATACAAGAAAATAATATTAAAATCTGCAGATAAAACTACATGTTCATTATACTGGAAAATTTTCACTTGGAAATTCTTACACAGAGCTTTTGCCACTCTTAACATATGTACAAATCGATACTTTTCCGTTAATAGGGCAAAAGGCAAAATGTGCATTTGATGCATTTTTTCTGGTTTTAACATAGTCTTTGTCCTGATAGTATTATGGATTTTCTCACATTTCAGTACTACTTATTTTAGGCTTCTGTCCTGGTTTGAATTTTCGATTTCTTCTCACAGTACTACTGATTGTTCCTGAAACAAACTTTTAGAAATTAAAAATAGACTGACAGTGAATTACTTCAGCTTTGTGTACTTCATTGTGTGTGTCCAACACCTAGCAATCAAGAGCCATGCCACAAGGTATTATTTCCAAAAATAAAAATAAATAATAATAAGAAAAAGCGAGACCAGTTAACTTTTTCAGAGAACCGCAGGGGGTGGAGTTGCGTCATTAGACTTAAGATGGCAGCAGTACAACCGCTGAAACAACATGTGACTGACAGCAGAAGATGAATGAAAACAAAACTTGGAAACACTTAACCCAAGTAAATATGTAGCTGTCTGCATTATTATTTAACCCCTGCTACTGGCCATGTGCCTTCATTGACTAGACAAATGCCTCTTTCTGGTATTACATGGCGACAGTGACAGCTGCACTAAAAACATTATTTTCACCTGTCCCTCTTTATGCAGGGTACTCCATATCTGATCAGCTGAACAGAAATACGAAAAAAGGCATTTCTTAAGCTTCTACTAAGTGAAGCACAAGACAATTACATTGTGTCTGAAACACCATTATACCAAACAACAGAAATAACTTCAAATTGTAGTACACTAAGCTTCTACTATGTCAAGAAAGTGATGTAAAGGTCATTGCCTTTGTAGAGTGAACATTTTGCCTGTTAACGGAAAAGTACCTACAAATCAAATAGGATTAAATGCTGGTGAAGTGATTCTGAAATAATAGCTGATTGGACGCATATGTTACATGAATGTGAAGTCTTCCCCCCTTTTTTGGAAAGAAATTAATAACTTCATTCAAGCTGTATGGTCAGATAGATGTAATATTTGTAAATATTTAGTTTTATTTAATTCTTGAGATAATTTCAGAAAAGTAAAGTTACCCCCCCTAGTGTTGAATTTATTAGTATGGCAAAAATTGTTTGCAGTAGTGAATTGCATACTATAAAGATGAGAACTTCTAATATTACACATCCATGTAAATCTTGGCTTAAACTTAAAGACTTGCTTAAAAAATGTTAATTGTTGTTGATATGTATAACTTTAATGTACTGATCAATTGAGCAGCTGTGGACTATGTAGTTATTTGTTTGCTTTAAAATTAATTTGTTTTAAAAACAAAAAAAATAAAAAAAGAATGTTGGTCTTGATTTTATTACTTGTCTTTCTGCATATAAATTGCAATGCACTTGTTTATATTTCAACATTTCACAGCTTTGCTGGTATTTCGATGACCTTCTGAAACATGAAACATGTTCAGACAGAATTGTCTATCTTTTCTTGTTTATAATCATATGGACATGTGATGCTAGTGAGAAAAAATAGTGCCGCTTTTTAGGTCCGTCCAAGTGCATAGCTATCTCTACCTCACCCTCTCCCTATTGTATGTTACATTTCAATTTTCCCTCATTACTCTTTTCCTCTTCCACTGCATCTGAGCCTAAACCGTGTAGCCAGCAATATGCCTATCAATGTAACAGCTATTTGAGAACCTGTAACAAGTACCTCTCTTTTAGGGCATAGCCAGTTTAAGCTTAATCTTTGAATTATCAGTCTGCTTATATCAATTATCATGTCATCAATGACAGAATCAGCCACACCATCAAAACTTGCAAAAGAAGGACCCCACTGATATACACTTTGGGGTGTAAGAATTCCTCCCAACCATTGTTTCTATTATTTTCTTCTATGTCTTAACTAATATGCACAACCTTAATTACCTATGCTTATCCTTTCAGGATTCCTCCAACCTTGAATACATAATCAATTCAGGGATCAAGCTGAAGTTCAGATATGTGAAACCAGATGTTTTCTTTATTGTTGTCATTATGATTATTATTATTATTATTATAATTATCATTATCATTGTATGGAGTCAGGCTGGACTGACACATCCCTTCTTCTGTGAAGTCTTTTGGGGCCTGCAGTCTTTTATCAACCAAGAAAGCTGTTAGCCTGATTTGACATCGATCCTCTTTAGTGGGTCACCATTTAAGTCCAACTTGTCCAAAGTCACAAATGAGCACTTTTTCTCTTAGAAACTGTAGTGCTCAGGAGTGCACAAACCACAACTAACCACCATTTTTTTCTGCCTTTGTCTATCTGCTCCATCTTCTTACTATAATCCCAACCTCTGCAAACTCATCTATCTTTTAACCCCTCTCACACCCCCTTCCCTCTAACCCTTTCCCTAACAAAAAGAAATCTCACCCTATCCCCCAAACAACCTATTCCCACATTTAAACATCACATTTACTTCCATCTTCTATTCATTTACCTCACACTATTTCCTTTCTATCTTTCTCCTCTAAGACCTTTATATGCAATACACTCTCTGAAATGACTATTCTAGAATCCAATAACTCATTCTGTATAAAAGGCTTCTTATGACACATTCATTTTATGCCTTATACTTATTTAATTTAATTTTGTACACATTAAACATCCTACTGTACCACTGTAATGTAATTTATGAATTGAAATGTTCTCTGCTTACTTTTATTTTCTTCTTTTAAATTTTATGTATCAATTGTATGTATTATGTATATGGTTATTGCCTACTTTATGATCGCTGTTTGGAGCTTTTCTCCCCGGGCCTCCGGTAAAAATGGATTTCTGACCCAGTCAGACTTTCCCGGTCACAAAATGTCAACAAATAAAAAAATAAACATGCAGATTCTGTCACACTCTAATATTCTCCAATAACTATAGGAGCACATGTAGCCCAGTAAGACATTTCTTTTTTACCACTTCCATATTTAGCCTAAATATTGTAACCAGTAGGTGAGGTGCCATTCCCCTTAGATACTGATGCACATTGGTGAAAATTTCCAGCTTTCAGTGCCTAAAACAAGTCTTTATAGTGTTTGTGTTTCCACAAAATAATGAACCAGGATCTACACTAGCATTGTCTGTGTTGTCTGGTAGAGGGGTGTAACATAAAACACTGCCATATGAGATTTTGTTTCAGTAGGGAGAAACTTCCTGGCTTAACATACTCTCATGAGTATATTAGCAGTTGATAGTTCTGCACCACCTAGGACTAAGCCCATTTGAGAACTTGCCCTTTGGTATCCATAGATGTTGAGCTCAGTCTGATAAGTATGAAATGTACACCCATCCTCTGCATCAGCAAATAAGGGACCCTAGAGAAGGTATATCCTTGATGTTCAATATTCCCATTACTGCAGTAGTCCTTTATCCTTAGGCTATATGGGTTGTTTCCCTGCTGAGGAAGTAGCAACCGACCAGTTTCACAAAGCGCTGCCCCCCTCACCACACATGCACACACACACCTTCACTTTGATTGTTGCTTGGCCAGCTCCAATGTGGAAAATCAGTATTCAGATTGAAGATTTCTTCAGTACTTTCTTGCCACGTCTAACGTAAGTATCTCTGGGGCTTCAGAGGACCAGCAATTCGCCAACAGCTCTGTTTCCAGCAGATAAGTCCCCACAGGGGAACTCCTCAACACAGAATTTGTTGCCTTTTAAGAAAATACTGTTTAATTTTATTTTCTGTCTAAAAAGAGTATTTCTTCTTTACATTTCCTGTCATGGAATGCTATTTTTAACCATTTGTTGTTTAACTAATTGGGGGACATTTTTGAAATATAAATATATATATATATATATATATATATATATATATATATATATATATATATATATATGCTGTATGTGTACATTTTTATTTTGTGACTAAAACTTTACTTTGAAATGAGCAGAGGTGTTTTATCAGTGTAGTGCCTATGTTCACTTTGTGACAACTTACCTGATATTTTCTTTTTTCTGTCTGTATGTTTAATACATAGTCCTGACTGTGAGCTGCTTGTGATTTTAATTTGTAAAAGGGCTAGAATAAGAAGCGTGACTGTAAATGTGCTGCTTGTGGACATTCACTGAAATCTTCCCTTCCTACTGACTTGTTCCAGCAATGTTTACTGCTTTTGGCATCTCTTCCTTGGCTACAGCATGGATACTTACTGCTGGTACCAGTCCTGCTGTACCTAGAAAGATAAAGTACTTACTAAGGAGCCCTTGCCAGTGTCATGGGCTCAGTCTATACCTTAGCCAGTAGTTGCTGAACCTGTAGTGGCTATCAGTTGTTCTTCAGACCACTCACTCACTTACATCTCCTGCTTCCTCTGGTGTAGTCCTTTCAGCTACCATGGACCAGGAGACAGCCTTGTCCTCTTTGGCTTTTGCCAGTATCCAGTATGGGCATGGGAGAAGTTTCTTCTCTAAATCTGGCAGACACTTTGGAAGACTCTTGACAGGGTAAATGAGGCAAAAAAAACATTAGAACAGTCAGACATCCCTCCTTTGAGTCAGTCTTCTTCCACAGGGACTCTGCATTGCAAAATCAAAAGTTCAAACATTCCAAGTGACTCCTTGGAAGGACTGTATGGAAATCTTTCATGAGCTTGACATTGTCTCTCTCTGCTATTGTTCGCTACAGATCCTAGAGTTATTGCCTGCACTAGCACTGATAACCTTTTGGCCACATTTCCTTTCCACTACCCCAAAAGGGATGTTGAACAGGGCCCATCTAAGCTCCAAATTTCAGCTTCCCTCCCAATATATACAAGAAGCTGTTCTGGAGAGAGGAGTTGAACTCAGCCTTTATAAAAGCTTCTGCTTTGTATTCCCTGCACACCCTCACTACATGCATGGGTTTCTTGGGTTTGTCTGTTTTCACAGGCTGTCTGACCCAGATCACCACTAAGTGGTGATCACTTGATAACTCAGCACCTCATCTGAAGTGAATGTCCAAAATATACTGCCATACATCTAATAGTATGGCTGCAGTGTTGATCACTGACCTTTGACCCAGGGTGGCCTGGTATCAGGTACACTATGAGCAGGCTTGTGCTTAAACCTGTTTTCATTAGGGACAGTCCACATCTAGCACAGATGTCCATTAGCAGTTTGCCACTAAGGTTCACATCAGGTAATTCACTCCTTCCACTCACGCCACTCCAGGTTTCACCATAATTTACCAAATGGGCTTTGAAGTCTCCCAATAGGACTAAAGAGTCATAATGTGGCATTTTATCAAGGAGCACACTCGCAGACTCCAAGAAGGCAGAATAATCCAAATAGCTGTTAGATGCAAATACACTAAAAATAGTTTTCCTTTCTGGAGCTTACAGTCACAATGAGGTGAACCTCTCATCGATTGGCATAAACCCCAGATTAATAGCACCCTCATAAGAGTTTGTGCATATCCCCACACCTCTCTAGGAACAGCTTCATAGCAGGAAAGAATGAAACAGAGAGAGAGACAGACAGGCAGACAGACAGAGAGATATCCTACTCCTCTCAAGAATTTTTGTTCTAGAACCTATGATACATAAACCAATGTCGGAAAAAGCAAGCCAGAATCCATGAACCAGTATTTATTGAGCGCTTTCGTTCTTTGGAATAAAAAAATTCATCAGAATATAACAAATACACCTATGATACATGTTAAAGTTAGACCATCTATACACAGAGATTGTATGGGAGGTTGGAATGTAGGTCTTCCTCAGCAGTGAGGGGTCATTCCTAATATTAAGAGTTACTTTCATACTCAGAGTGTAGTCTTTAATGTTCTGTCTTTGTTTTGCTTGAGACTCACACATCATCATCATACTGGACCCCCACCATTCTTCTTTTTGGGTGCACTGGCCTTATGCTGCAATTTTTTTTTTTTTGGGGGGGGGGGGGGCTATGTCAAATAATGCAGTGCAAGTCACCAATCCACCTGGCACTTACCAGTGAATACCACCATGAGGCTTAACTCCACCTCTGGCCTTCTTGAATTGAATAGCTTCTTCAACACTTTCATTGTGGTATCCATGCTTCCTGTAGCTCAGCAGGGAATAAATGCAACCACACCATAGATATTATTCTCTCCGGTGTCTGGCATGTGGGGGTAGCATGTTGACTATAGCAGCCACTGTGTACCTGCCTTGCAGTATGGCAGAGCACATCCATGACATCCTTCAGCATCCTCAAGTTTGCATGACTTTTCATTCACTGCTTTCTCCCTGTGATGGCTATATCCCTTATTGTCCTGGAGTTTCTTCCTCCAATTGCTCTCCAGGTATCTGATGGAATTAGGTCTTCATACCTCTGGTTGCTGCAGGTAGTGCTGCGGATGGTCTTAGCACCATGTCTACAGTGATTTCCTTGGTATCCATTCTGTTCAGAAATACGGAATGTCTTCAGTGCTAGTATACATCCTGCAATCTTGTGTTTGTAGTAGTCTCCCCAGTTATGTCATACCATCTGGGGCAGCTGTCTACTACAATAGTGTATGGAGGCTGCCTTGTGAGTTTTAGTGTTATATTTCATGCTAATATCAGATGATCTGTTCAAACTATTGGTACTGCTCTCTGTTTTTGGATACCTGGTAACTCTTTGTTTTCATACTTTTGGAAGTACCTGTCTGTTCAGATATTGGGATATTTGGTTTATTCAGACTTCTGGAACCTCTGTCAATTGCAACACATTCATATTTGTCAACATAATGAGGCTTACTTTTGTCTTTGCATGACTGGTATTCCAATATTTTGTATTCATTTACTTGTTACATTCTTCTAGAGTGTTAGTATTTGATTGATAGGCTTTAATGTATTACAACAATCACTAGTGAAAGTTCTGGTAGTGGAGAGAGGTGGCAAAGCCAACAAGTGTCATCTGTAGCAGTATTACTAGACGAAAGATATTTTTTGTAGTGCCGTCAGTAATAATTGCCTTTAGATCTTCAGGATATGGGTATTATAGGAAATGAAAATTAGAAAATGTGTTATTGTGTGTGGATATGGTTGGAATGAATTTCATGGTGTATGGACACTGTAAATGCATCTTACAGAGACAGAGCTGTAGATGCTCTGTTGCACAGAATTATCACAAAAGCTTCATAATGTACCCAGCTGCCATGCACAAATGGGCACATCCTTCATGTATTCTTCCTCCAGTCCAGTTGTACAGGACAGTTCTTGTCTATGTCTTGGATGGACTGGTTTCTAGTAGGAGCCTCAGAGTTGGAATAATACTCAGTGGTAGGAGATTAAGCAGTTAGAGGTCATTTCTCCTATCATAATGAGAAACCTGAAACTGTTGTGATGCCTTCTAGAAACCCAGAGGCTTGCAGTAAGGCATCTTATTGTGGGGTGTTATTGGCAAGAATCAACACTACACAAATTGCCCTATAGAGAGTGGTTTAACAGTTAAAACATAAGCAAGTCAACTTGTCCTCTAGAGTGTGTCCAGTGTGTCTGCCAAAGATGCACTGCTTAGGTCGTCCCTGTGACTATTTGTTCAAGATGAGCAAAATGTAGGTTCAGGATGCTGAAGTTCATTAATTGTAGGCCAAAAGTTAATAAAGAGCAATCACAGTAGTCATACACAAAAAGAAGGCATAGCAAGCATAAAGCATGCATTAAGAAGTTACCAAAATATTGATAGGAATGAAGTTACTACTAGGGGAAGCATCTCACTATTTGTTTTATATATTTTATTAATTTTTTATATGATTATGTTCAGTAACAAGAACAAATTAATTGGATTTCAGATTAATAGAATGTAAAACTTTACACTCTGATATAAATTAATAAATGCAAGCTGTATTTAATTAAACTATACTAGCTATGAAATACAATTCTAACTATATATACTACTTAAAATTGCAAGTCTGTCTTGTGTTTTAAAACAGCAGTATTTAGAAATAATGTGATATATCAAATATCCAATCATGTTAAGCCATGCAGTATTATTATTGTATTCCTCAAAAAAAATCACCAATTTTGATTGAAATCCAAAATTTGCAGTAAGGTGTTTCTTTCTAAATTGTAAAATACTAATTTCTTTCTCATGCACTATAGTGGTCACATTACATTATGTAAATGAATGTGATAATGTCTTCTTCCATTTTGCTGTTATTGTTTTTCTACTTAGCTCTGGTAAACAACAAACTAATAGTATTTCATATTTTTTACACACAAAGTATAGGAGTGTTGAAAACTTCCTAGAGCAGTCTAAACTTCTAAATCCAAATAAAGCTGAACTAAATGTTATTTTCACTGCAACTCAATATTATCAGTCAATATTACTATAACTGAGCTACAAAATGCAAAACTGCTAGTAGTCGTAACTAACCATAGATTAAGATTCAATCAGCACATTCAATAATATCTAGATTCATGGCCATTAGTTACTTTGTATTTTCTGCCAAGTCAGTTATTGTTATTCCTTTAATATTGTCCTGAGTTTGTCTATTTGTTATATAATCTGGTGTTCAGCTATGAGTAAAGGAATTATCATTTTTCATCTTTCAGTTAATACTGACATATTTTTATTCTAATCTGTTTGTAAGAAAGACATTGGTTTATAAGAAGAGCATAGTTTATAAAAAATGTACCCCGGGATTCATGAAGCTTGCGCCAGGCGCAGGCGTAGCGTGGGCGGTATAACGCCAAACATGGCCGCCGAGCGATTCAGGTACAATCCAATTCCATGTGCACTACCGGCGTACGCCAGATCTGAGCAGCCCTCAGCTTAGGTATGCTAATCACCCCATGCGCAGTGCCGCACCATGCAAATGAAGGTACATAGCGATTCATGAAGTGGTGCAGGCGTAGCATAAGCCCATAGAAATGTAAACCAAAAAACACAGTTTACATTTTTCCAAACAGAACATCGGAGCTATGAAAGTGGACCAGACTCATGTATTACAAAGTTAACATATGCCAGTGGCTAAATATAGAGCCAATGGCATAAGAAAAGATGCACAACACCTAAAAAACAACATTTAATGTCATGTCCACAGTAATGCAAAGTACAAACGCAGGGCATGCGTGCGCAAACAGGAACACAAAGAAAATATATACAAATGTCATAAATCGCAATGTAATACAAATCATGATTTCACCATATTACTCAATGGTATGCATGGTACACCACAACCAAGCTGCAAGGGTTGCTAAGGCTCTGTGACAGTGTTCGGCGCGGTAACTAGAAATTAGTAGTCAATGCCATGCAAATGAGGCAGGTAATAGTGAATCGCAAACGTCCCGCCGGACTAAGGATGTACCATACGGCGCAGGGCTACAACACCAAGGAGTGGCTTAGAGGTATACATGACATCAGCAATGGGCTGTGCCACCGTAGCTGTAAGCACATTGGAGCAATGCAAATCTGGCCTGGCCGTTGCTAAGCAAAGCTGTAGGACAGGGGTGGGGAGGTAGGTATAGCATCGTTTAGCTGAGAGCACATATGGTGCCCAAAAGCACATGTGTACGGGGAGGAAAACGTGCCCGAAACACGGTAAGCGGACGCACACGCCGCGCACCATAGCTCAAACAGGAATGTCAGGGGAAGAAAATAAGGAAATGGCGCAGTAGGGTAATTGGAGTACAACTGAGCAATTAACACCTATTAACTCACAGTGGGCAATCGACGGCAGCTGACAAGTCTGCTCGCAGAAACCTGCAAAAGAGGATAGGGGAGGTGTCGGATTGCAAAGAAAAGAGAACTGTCATAGCAGAGCAAAGCAAACCTGCAGTAGACCGGCCGTAGAACACATTACGCAAGATAAGCCAGGTGTAGGAAAGTACAAATGAAAGCAGACTGTTGGATGCATGCCAGAAAATGGGAGGTGAAACGTGAAGAAATGTAAAGGGAAGGGCAAGAGGTAATCCAAAGCAGCCAAATGTAATTCAACACCAAAGGCACCACAATAGTAGTTCCTGTCGTAAAACACATAAGATACCCTGTAGCTACGATCGTACATACACACCCTATGACATCATCGGTGTTCACAGTGCAATAGTATAAAGCGTGAAAGCACCCCACACACACCTGTGTATTCCCAAACACTGCACCATAGGTGTAAACATACGGGGAACTTTTACAATGTACATGTTGGGAGCTGCCATAGCTGTGATTCATCACCATGTGTTAGAGACTGACGGTGTTGTGGAGGATGATGCTAACAACCACCGCAGGCCCCGGAGGAGAAGAAGAGTGTTCAGACCAAGGGTAACCTACCAGGGGCTACATGATCTGGAGACAGTAGAGCGTTACAGGGTGGACAGGGACATCTTACAGTAAATAGTTCAGCTGTGCCGGCCATGCCTGAGATCCAGAAACAACAGAGGGGAACCCATCCCAGTGGACATGAAGGTATGTGTAAGTTTGCGAATACTAGCCACGGGTACCTTTCAAAGGCCAACTGGAGATATAATGGGGATCTCACAGGCATCAGCATCCAGGGTACTACACCATTTCCTGGATGCCATGATACCACATGCCAATGAGCATATATACTTCCCCCGAACTCAGGAGGAGTTGGCCAGCAATATGCGTCTCTTCCACCATGTGGCACACTACCCGGAGGTACTGGGTGCGATAGACTGCACCCACATACATATCAAGTCACCACACGGTGAGCATGGTAGGCACTACATAAACCGCAAGGGATACCACTCCATCAACTGCCAGGTCATGTGCAATGCCCAGGGCATTATCATGGATGTGTGTGCTGGCAGCCCTGGAAGCTACCATGACTCTCACATCTGGCATGCCTCACAGCTGTATCAGGTATTTGTCAGGGGGGACATCCCACATGGCCACATTGTAGGGGATGTTGACTATGCACTGGAGCCGTGGATGATGACTCCCATCAGAAATGCACACACACCAATGCAAGAACGCCATAATGAGGCACACACACAAACCAGAATCATCATAGAGTGTGGGTTTGGAATGCTGAAATCACGGTTCCGTTGCTTGGACATATCTGGTGGAGCCTTGCAGTACTCTCCAGGCACATGTGCCCACATCCTCATAGTATGTGCCATGCTACATAATATGATCCTGTGGAAACAGCTGCAGCAGGGACAAAATGGTGAAGGCCCTCACAGCCCACCGCAATTGCCAAGGCCATCACAGGCACAGAGGGATTCAGACCACGAACACCCTGCCCCAGCCCCAGTAGGCAGATGGAGGCATGCCCAGTATGCCTATGCCTTGGTAAAGAGGGAACGTATAGCACATACTCTGACAGTGTAGGCCCCTACGGACTGACACACCTCTCCACCTGCACACACAGTAAAATAGATGGCACACACACACGACAACCTGTAAATTGCAATGTATAGGTGGCCTACTGCGTGAATCCTACATAGGCAGCTCTCAACCATTGTACACACAACAGCTATTGGAACAAGGAATGTTAACACCTGAACAGTACACGCATCTATCAGCATATGTTGGTACTGTGTGTATAGGTTCCTAGGTACATCGGTAGGTACACACCCGCTTGTCAGAGGCCATTCATCAGTCGAGGCAAACAGTGTCTGCTTTCGCCACCACATCGAGTAACCAACTGTTGCTCAGTGGAGCAGAGCCAATTGCGGGATCCATGTGTGTAATCACTGTTCCCCACACACTCTGCATGGATTCCCTGGTGCATTAATGAGGGGCTCCATAAAATGTAATCATGGATGTAGTGGCAAAGCATGGGGTGTACCCATGACAGGTATCTGTCACCCCAGCATGCTCCACCTATGGTTGTGTGAAGGTGTAGCACATTATAGTGTATGGCTCACTGTGACATACATACCCAGTGCTGGAGCACATCCATTATACATCACTTGGACATACCATTAATAGGTCTCATCCATATGTAAACTAAATGAGTTACCCATTTGATCGCAGTATGGAGTAACAGCTGTAGTACAGTCCACATACAAAACGCCATAGCATGTGTACAAATCCCAGATGCCCAAGTGGTAAATGCAGTAACTGTCGTGCATGTTCCCGGTCCCACGTCCTGCAAGGGATGTAACGTAATCCTGAAGGCACAAATAATGCATGTTGGATGCAGGTCATCAGATCATGTTTAGCACATGTTAGCAGGAATATGCGTTGCCCAGTGCTGGTAAGCGTTGTTTAAATATGACTATACGGATATGAGTGAAACAGGGCTAAGCTTCTTTGAATATCGTGCAGATCACGGTCAGTATTGTCCATAACAGGTGAAACCAGCATTATTCACCCCTGTACTAATAGTGCCTGCTCTGAAGGGTAAAATGACCACTGCCAGGAGTAGAACACGCAATCATGTACACAATCACCTAACACTAAGCTACCCAAGATGTACCAATGGCAGGTGTGTAATGTGACAGGTTCAAATACAAATGTGCGGAGTCCAGATAACAGTGTACACTGACATGTACACAATGAAAGGTGTATTCTGCCTGTCACTCTCTCTGTATATATACATATACATAATAGAGATAGAAAGGGTGATAGAGAGATATATGTTGATATATACAGATTCACCTATATCTGCAAATATGTAGATAGGTCAACGACATTTACACAACCATGGAGGTACAAATAAATAGGATACTGCCAACTATGGAATGTGTCACATACTGACACGCGGAATCACGAGGCTGAAAGACCGAAAGAACACAGTACCGGAACACTAGAACCACGTGTAATATTATCACGATTTTGAGGGACATTTAGTTATCGCTCCCGGTGTTGTGGTCCACGTAGGTACTGTGTTCAACTGTGTTTGTGATTGCCGTAGTTTGTGTATGTGTGTGTTGAGGGTGCTGTGTGCATTTCTGTGGGACTGTAATGTGTGTGTGTGTGTGTGTTTGCATCGTGTGTCTGTTAGTGCTAACTCGGAGGTAGATCATTACGGTAGGTGTGGTTATAGCTGGCCATAGGCATACGGTTATCACCTGTCCCACTTTAAGAGGGACAGCCCCTCTCTGGGCAGTTGTGTCCTGGCAAAAAATATTAAAAAGGGCAAATGTCCGAGATTGTAGGACATAATTATGTTCCATATATTATGTAATAGTTGCATTAAATAGTTATGCCTGTATCTAAAAAATGTAAATGTTACATGAAACATGATAAGTAGCTAAAGTGCTACAAGAATAAGTATGTATTCAGGATAAAAGTATGTGCTATCCTGTGTACTGACCATGGGTATGTGTCGGCCTGTAAACATCGATGTGTGTCCTGCAAATGTCCCACTATGGCCATTTGAAAAAGTGGCAACCCATGCCAAAGAGGTTCAGTCACCAACACAATTGCAATGAGCGCAAATATCTGTGACAAAGATACACGGGACAGCTGTCATTTAGTAACATTCCTTTACATATCGCTGTATTTCCAGAGGTATGGAAGTATCAACCTCACCTGCATACTATATATAAACCAATTAACAACGGCCCAATGTATAAGCCCATAACAACCATAGTTTCAGTCTACTAACTGATAAGTCTTCAATTAGGGAAGGAGCCCACACACATATATGGAATAAGTAGAAATGCAGTCCCCACAAACCTGTATATGCTATGTACACCCACCTACATCTCCCACACACGAAACAATAGCAATACAGACTGTAATAACATCACAAACATCCACTCACTCAATTACATCTGCAGAAGCGTTAACATACCTTGTGAGGGACACATTTGTAAAAGCGCCATGTGAAATCGTAGATGTTGTATAATGGAACAGACGGCGATGTTACAGGTTTTGTTTGCAATAGTCCCTTATCAGACGGTTGAGATGACAGGTACACTCACATGTAGAACCACATACTCTAGCCGTCACACATAATCCACGGGGGACATGAATCCAAAATATCTGTGTCTCTACAAATAGCAGTTGCAATTCCACACAACAAAACACATACAGGCCGTCTCCCTGAAGGTAGGGCAAAGGGCAACGCCCAAGTGGAGAATTCAATTATACCCCACTGTTGCCGCGTAATTGGCAATTGGAGTAGCTGCACAGCTGATGTGCATGTAATAATTTACTCAGGAACACCAATTGGCGGCAGGAAACCACATGTTACAGGTATCAACGTATATAAGGATGACTTTCCAGACATTCAAACCGTATGCTCATACCATAGAACCGTTTAAACAGTAAAGGTGTCAGAGAGATATTTATGAAAGTTCGGAACGCTAACAAGGTATGTAGAACACTCAGTATGTTAGTGTATGTATAGCCTGTTTTGTATTAATTAAAAGTGTCCGCAGTGCATAAAGTGGGAAAAAGTATTATGTAGTGATGTCTTGCTGAGCATAGTAACGCGTGTAGAAATTGTGTGTCCTGCTGTGGGCCACAAGGTAAACATCACAGACACCACAAGGGATGCTACATGAGGGCTTTAAACAGAACATTTCCACACCACCCGCCGTCAGTGGTAGGGTATGTCCAACAAGTACGTGCCATAGCAGGGGATAGTTTATGTTGATACAATGTCACAGTAGGCATGTGTATGGGCATATAATGACAATAACATGCCTAAGGTGGTCCTGCTGTGCAAGTATGCTTTGCATTATGGGATAATATGTAAAATATGTGTAATGTACAGTATTGTAGGTAGATATGCCAGATATTCTACACAGCATAACAGTTATATCATGCAAACAAAAAGTGTCATCTATTGGCATGTACAATACACAATAACAGGCACCTCTCTAGGGTAGTGTCCTGTCTGTGAACAGCAGAGCCATATGTTACCTGCACCTCTGCACAGTACAGCCACTGCAGTGATCCCTGGGGTACATGTGTGTCTCCCATCCACCAAGTGAGGTATCTCATAAACAGTGCTACTGAGTGTCCCTGCGTGATGTACATAGTAATCATGTTCCAAAGCATGGTGAGTGTCTGGTTTGGGAATGCAACCCTCAAGCACATCCCACTCATCGTTGCGTTTGTGCACATATCCATGAGCATGTTGCTCTCAGTGGCTTTTGCTTATGTCGCTTATGTGGAGTATATCCATGAATATTGTTGTGGACATGGGCCCTGTATGTTCAGCAGAGGTCACCCCTGAGTATGCAGTATGCAAATGTGTACAGTCGTGGTGTCCGTAGTTCTGCCGCATACGTCAACCTTCAGAGCTCAATAATCCTCATGGTGTGTTAATGTTGTGGTATGTAAAGCCGTTGCTGTTCTGTAAGGTACACCCTAAACGGGGTGCTGTACCCTTGAATGTGTGTATACGTCAGGTGTTTAGAGGTACAATGGGTGCCTTTGTTCCAGCTACAAACCCAGTACAGATAAGGGTGGCCACGTAGAAGGATAACCACGCCACATTGGCAATATGGTTATCAAAGGAGTGGGTGCTACATACGTGTGTACTAAGATCCTGTATAATGTCACATGTATGTAGGGGACTACCACCTATGTGATAGTCAGTGGGTGATTGGTGTAATCCAAAGGAGATGTTCATACACCATGTGTCATGCAGCTTGAGGTCATGTTATCGACATCAGGTATCTGTCACAGTGACACCCTTATGGAGGGAGTCTGTATCAGCTGGTGGATCAATCATGGCGCCTTGTATGCAGTTGTCTGGAAACCTAGTCAGGGAAAGTCCCTCTGTGCTAGCCTGTACCTCAGGGAAGCATATACCGAACATGAGGGGCCCTATGACTGAGGACTGTGGTATGCCAAGTGTAACTGAAATACAGTAGGTACTACGGTATGCTACCCTCATTGTGTGGGTCCTGTCCGTGAGCCGCTTTGCATAACATCCTGAGACGTAGGGGTCAATGTGCAGGTGGATGTGTATGTTGTCAATACCAGAATGGAGAACGGTGCTGAAAGCCAGTGAGAGGACAATGTAGGCTGTGTGGACCCCCTTACCATCATCAACTACCCTGGTAACTGTATCAAAGGAGTCCACCAGGTGTAGGAGCCATGGTCTGGCCCTAACAAGTCCAACCTGGGTGGCATCAAAGGTCTGGAGCCCACCAATGTCTCTGTGAATGACTTCCATGATGATGTGCCCCATAGCCTTGCAGAACAGTCCAGTCAGGCGTATAGGGCAATAGTCCCTCTGGTTCATTGTGGCGCCACCTGTGTGGAGTGTGATAACTGTTGCTGTGTGCCATTCAGGGGCCACAATGTCTGATACAAGGCTATTAGTAAATCTGGTGGCCAAGTGGGGAGACATGTCGTTCTGAGGTTTGTGTAAATCACAGCCTGGGATGTTGGACGGTCACATGGAGTCTGTGTTCCAGGCCTTAGAGAGTGCAGGTTGGAACTGTGTAGTTGTGACCGCAGGGACCCCGCAATGTTCGTGCATGGATTATGGCCCTGTAGGGAGTGAGAGGGTGTAAAGTTAGCATTGAACCCATCTGCCAGGATGTTGCCAACATCACTCGGTTCTGTAATGTTCCTGAGTAACCGTCGTATGTCAGAGCAGATGTGGGTATTGCCAGTGACTACTGACATACCTCCATAATGCTTTGTGGTACACCCTGGAATGTGTCGCAGTAATGTTTATGTAGCTAGGTTTGGAGGATGTGATAAGGGATCCCGGAGCCCTACTGAGGCTGACCAGTGAGCTACCCTACCCATGGGATTGTACTCCACTTTACAACAGCCTCCACCTTCTGTTGTACATTATATCCATGGAACTGGACCCCCAGAGTGGTGTCCATTATCTGGTGGGTACCACCATGGCTCTGTTTGGAATAGCATGATCCATGCAGTCATGTAAGTGCTAATGAAGTGCACTGGGGTATGTTTCAGCGTTTCTATGTGCATTGTCCATCTGCACGGGTGTCATGACGTTTACTACTGCTGTCATAAGACGTCTGTAGAAGGCGTTGTACTAATCTTGTACTGTGTATGCCGTGAAGGGTGTGGTGCCGGGATGTGGATAACAAGGGTGATTAGCATATGTTCGGAAACTACCAACGAGGGGATAACCCCAGGTGTGGAACACCAGTGACATGCTGGTAATGTCTATGTCACCTATATCTGCAAATATATAGATAGGTCAACGACATTTACACAACCATGGAGGTACAAATAAATAGGATACTGCCAACTATGGAATGTGTCACATACTGACCGAATCACGAGGCTGAAAGACCGAAAGAACACAGTACGAACACTAGAACCACGTGTAATATTATCACGATATTGAAGGGACATTTAGTTATTGCTGCGGTGTTGCGGTCCACGTAGGCACTGTGTTCAACTGTGCTTGTGATTGCCGTAGTCTGTGTATGTGTGTGTTGAGGGTGCTGTGTGCATTTCCGTGGGACTGTAATGTGTGTGTGTGTGTGTGTGTTTGCATCATGTGTCTGTTAGTGCTAATTCGGAGGTAGATCATTATGGTAGGTGTGGTTATAGCTGGCCATAGGCATACGGTTACCACCTGTCCCACTTTACGAGGGACAGCCCCTCCCTGGGCAGTTGTGTCCTGACAAAAAATATTAAAAAGTGCAAATGTCCGAAATTGTAGGACATAATTATCTCCAATATATTATGCAATAGTTGCATTAAATAGTTATGCCTGTATCTAAAAAATGTAAATGCTACATGAAACATGATAAGTAGCTAAAGTGCTACAAGAATAAGTATGTATTCAGGATAAAAGTATGTGCTATCCTGTGTACTGACCATGGGTATGTGACCTGTAAACATCAGTGTGTGTCCTGCAAATGTCCCACTATGGCCATTTGAAAGTAGCAACCCACGTACCAAAAGAGGTTCGATCATAACTAATTGCAATGAGCGTAAATATCTGTGACAAAGATGCAGGACAGCTGTCATTTAGTAACATTCCTTTACATATAAAACATATTTCAGAGGTATGGAAGTATCAACCTCACCTGCATGCCTATATATAAACAATTAACAACGGCCCAATCATATAAATATAACAACCATAGTTTCAGTCTACTATGGTAAGTCTTCAATTGAGGAAGGCCCACACATATATATATGGAATAAGTAGAAATGCAGTCCCCACAAACCTGTATATTACTATGTACACCACCACCATCTCCCACACACGAAACAATAGCATACGTACAGACTGCTTGTAACATCACAAACATCCACTCACTCAGTACATCTGCAGAAGCGTTAACATACCTTGTGAGGACACATTTATCGCCATGTCGTAGATGTTGTAATGGAACGACGGCGATATTTTGGAGTTTTGTTTGCAATAGTCCTTATCAGGCGGTTGAGATGACAGGGTACACTCACATGTGGGGAACCACATACTTTCTAGCAGTCACACATAATCCACCGAGGACATGAATCCAAATATCATGTCTCTTACAAATAACTGATTGCAATTCCACACACAACAAAACTTAGACTAGTCTCTCCCCTGAAGGTAGGGCAAAGGGGCAACCTTAAGTGGAAGAGTAATTATACCCACACATTGCGTAATTGGCAATTGGGTAGCTGCACAGCTGATATTGCGTATAATAATTCTCAAGACACCAATTGTGACGAGGAAACTCATGTTACAGGTATCCAACGATATATAAGGATGACTTTCCAGACATTCAAACGTATGCTCGCCATAGAACTAGTTTAAACAGTAAGGAATAAAGAGATATTTATGAAAGTTGAGGGCAGCTAACAAGGTATGTAGAACACTCGGTATGTTAGTGTGTGTATAGCCTGTTTTGTATTAATTAAAAGTGTCGCGGTGCATGAAGTGGAAAAAGTATGTAGTGACGATGTTGCCAGGCATAGTAACAGCGTGTGAAAATTGTGTGTCTGCTGTGAGTACAAAGGTAGCTTATCTGAACCTACAAGGATGCTACGAGGGCTAAACAGAACATTTTCCCTTAAAATGCAGTGGTAGAATTTATGTCAGCGCTGAAATGCGTTGCCATAGCAGGGGATAGTTTGTATGTTGATACAATGTCTGGCCGACGTAATAGCATAGGCATGTAATGACAATAACATGCCCTAAGGTGGTCCTGCTGATACCAGTATGCTGCGTATGGGATAATAATATTAAAATATGTGTATTATTACAGTGTGGAGTGAATGCTTACAGGCATTCTACACCCCAGCACTTAACAGTTATATCATGCAAACAAAAAGGTGTGCATCTATTGGCATGGCACAATACAATAACTGAGGCACCTCTCTGGAGTGGTGTCCTGTCACATGAGAACACAACAGAGCACTTATGTTACCTGCACCTCTGCACAGTACAGCCACTGCAGTGATCCCACTGGGGCCCATGTGTGTCTCCCATCCACCAAGTGAGGTATCTCTTAAACCAGTGCTACTGAGTGTCCCTGCGTGATGTACATGCCAGCTAATCATGTTTAAAGCATGGTGAGGTGTCTGGTTTGGGAATGCAACCCTCAAGCACATCCCACTCAATCGATTCGCGTTTGTGCACATATCCATGAGCATGTTGCTCTCAGTGGCTTTGCTATATGTAAACTTATGTGAAGATATGTATCCATGAATATTGTTGTGGACATGGGCTAACTGTATGTTCAGCTTGAGGTCACCCCTATGGTATGCAGTATGCAATGTGTGCAGTAAGTGGTGTCCGTGGATTCTGCATGTCGTCAACCTTACGAGGCTCAATAATCTACTCATGGTGGCTGTTAATGTTGTATGGTATGTAAAAAGCCCGTTGCTGTTGTTCTGTAAGGTACACACCCTAAGCGGGTGCTGTACCTTTGCAGAATGTTATTATTATCGTCAAGGTGTTTTAGAGGTACAATGTCGATTGCCTTTGTTCCAAGCCTAAACCAGGCACAAGATAAGAATTGTAGCCCGCGTAGAAGGATAACCACGCCCACATTGGCAATGCTGGTTTATCAAAGGAGTGGAGTGCTACATCGTGTGTACTAAGATCCTGTATAATGTCATGTAATGTAGGGGACTACCACCTATGTGATAATCAGATGGGTGATTGGTGTAATCCAAAGGAGATGTTCATACACCATGTGTCATGCAAGCTTGAGGTCATGTTATGGAAGCATCAGGTATCTGTCACAGTGACACCCTTATGGAGGGAGTCTGTATCAGCTAATTGGATCAATCATGAGCCTTGTATGCAGTTATCTGGAAACCTAGTCAGGAAAGGAATCCCTCTCTGTGCTAGCCTGTTACCTCAGGGAAAACATATATACCCCGGGCTATGAGGGGCCCTATGACTGAGGACTGTGTATACCAAGTGTAACTGAAATACAGTAGGTACTACGGTATGCATGCTACCACCTCATTGTGTGGGTCCTGTCCGTGAGCCAGCTTTGCATAACATCCTGAGGCAGGCTAGGGGTCAATGTGCAGGTGGATGTGTATGTTGTCCAATACCAGAATGGAGAGCGGTGCTGAAAGCCAGTAGAGAGGACAATGTAGGCTGTGTGGTTGCCCCTTACCATCATCAACTACCCTGGTAACTGTATCAAAGGAGTCCACCAGGTTGCTTAGGAGCCAAATAGTCTGGCCTAACAGTGTCCAGCCTGGGTGGCATCAAGGTCTGGAGCCACCAGTATGTCTCTGTGAATGACTTCTTGTTGATGATGTGCCCCATAGCCTTGCAGAACAGTCCAGTCAGGCGTATAGGGCAATAGTCCCTCTGGTTCATTGTGGCGCCACCTGGCAATGGAGTGTGATAACTGTTGCTGTGTGTGTACCCATTCAGGGGGCCACAATGTCACGATAAGGCGCTATTAAGTAAATCTGTGGTGGCCCAAGTGGGGAGACATGTCGTTCTGAGTTTGTGTAAATCACAGCCTGGGATGTTGGGCCGGTCACATGGAGTCTGTGTTCCAGGCCTTAGAGAGTGCAGGTTGGAACTGTGTAGTTGTGACCGCTGAGGGACCCCGCAATGTTAAATTGCATGGATTATGGCCCTGTAGGGAGTGAGAGGTGTAAAGTTAGCATTGAACCCACACATCTGCCAGGATGTTGCCAACATCACTCGGTTCTGTAATGTTCTGAGTAACGTCGTAAATGTCCAGAGCAGATGTGGAGTATTTGCCAGTGACTACTGACATACCTCCATAATGCTTTTTAATGGTACACCCTGGAATGTGTCGCTTAGTAATGTTTATGTAGCTGGAGGTTTTGGAGGATGTGATAAGGGATCCCGGAGCCCTACTGAGGCTGACCAGTGGCGCTACCCTACCCGCTCAGGATTGTACTCCCTTTACAACAGCCTCCACCTTCTGTTGTACATTATATCATGGAACTGGACCCCCAAGTGGTGTCCATTTATCTGGTGGGCTACCACCATGGCTCTGTTGGAATAGCATGATCCATGCAGTCATGTAAGTGCTAATGAAGTGCACTGGGGTATGTTTCAGCGTTTCTATGTGCATTGTCCATCTGCACGGGTGTCATGGCGTTTACTACTGCTGTCATAAGGCGTCTGTAGAGGCGTTGTACCTAATCTTGTGCACTGTGTATAAGTGAAGAGGTGTGGTGCGGGATATGTGGATAACAAAGAATTGGTGTATATGTTCGGAAAACTACTGCTTGAGGATAACCCCAGGTGTGGAACACCAGTGACATGCTGGTGATATGTCTATGTCTAGGATATTGTTGGTCTTGAGGAAGTGGTGGTGTGTATGGGTTGATCCAGCCAGAGTGGAGGTTATGAATCCCGGACAAGCGTTGGCCTTATTTCAATCGTTGGTACATGAGTAGCTATCCCAGTTAACTGTGGGGTAGTGTCAGTCGCACATCAGTAGTACCTGTGCCCCGAACCTACTGTCCAGTACCAGAAATGAGGGCGGTAACGCAACGTGGGGTATGTTGTTGATAAATCCGTAGCATGTTACAATGTGTATAGCAGTTCTGTGTTACAGCTATGTGTACCAGTTCTGGTTCACAGTTAGTTACTGCGTGGATCACCTCTAATGCATTGTGCTAAGTAACCAGCCAGGAGGTGTGTTACAACATAGTGAAATATGGACACACCTCGGCCGTGCAAGGTGTTCGGTCAGGTAACATGACTGAAAGGTGTGGTCTGCGTACCACAATCTGTCAGTGCAGGTGGTATGCTCTGCAGAGCCTTGCAAGAGCAGAGTCCCCAGTCACTGCAGAGATATTGAAGTGGTCCATTATAAGGAGTGTCTGCCTGTACATGTCAGGAGATGATGTCAAGCTATTTGAGTCACATGACCCATGTATTGCACTGTTCGTTCCCATTCTGTGGTGAGGTGAATGTTATTGGAAAGACAGGCAAGACAGCAGCAGGCAGTATATGGGAAGCAGCAAGAGCCTTACATGTTATCTGTACTCCCAGGGGCTGACAGGTGCAGGTCATCTGTGCCAAAGCATTGTGTTTTGTTGACCATATCATTCAAAGCGGACAGATGCTGGATGCCTGTGGAATGACTTGTAAAGCATATAGAGCAACTGTTGAAGTGAAACGCCGATCAGAGAATCGTTGTACAGTGGTATCTAGTCTGGATGAATGCAGAATGCTCCCAGGCTTGGCCGATGCAGCCTTCTGGAGCTACAAGACCCGGAGAGCTATGCATGTCCCTGCACATGTAACTTGGTCTGGGGAGTTACATCTCAGGGCAGTCACACTAACATGGAGAATGACAGTCAAATTGTACCTGGTGAGGTGTGGCATGGGTGCATAGGTTTATGTTGCAGAACCAGTTACCCGACAGCTAGATGTAGTTTACTATCACCTTGTGTAGCCTGCTGAGTGGGACATCAGTGTGACACGCCTACACGAGTCACCTATGACTGTGGTGTGTGTTGGGTATGTTATAACACCCTATTGGCTGTATTTGATGGGCACACATGAGTCTGTGGGCTATAAGTAATTGTTGTTGTGTTTGGTGATGGGGGGCTGCCTCTGGTGCCTACACAGAGTACGGAGAGGTTCTGCAAATGTCATACTCATACTATGTGTAGCCTGTGGTGGTGGAGATCTTGTGAGACTATGTGATGAGTGGGGTGTGTTGCAAATGTTACCGTCCCACATGAATGTCAGGTTCAGTCTGGGTTGGTGAGAGCATTACCCCAGCATGGCTACATATGTGCATCTCCCACAGGCTGTAGTGTCGTATGTTGGGGAGGTGAGCATTGACTGTGTACATGAGACAATTGCTCTATTGCCACATGTTCGCCATATTCATCATATAGACAGGCAATAGCACTGGTACGTGACAGTTGGACATGCCTGTATACTCAACCATGTCTCACAAGATATGTGAGTTACGTGTGTACAACAGCTGCTGTACTGTAAGCAAGCTGGAAATGTAAGGACAGACAGTGTACTTGTAAGAAATGAGTTGGAATGGGTGCTATAATAATTAGTAGCTCATGAAGTGCTCACAAGTTCTGAACAAGTGATGAGCATGAATATGCAATACAGATAGGGTGTTGGATAATTTCAACCCACTGCAACCCACAAGTGGAGATGACAGTCATAATTGGAGGCACTGCACTATTACCCTGCTGAGTATGGTCTGCAATTCTATGAACCTTTATCAACGTAGATGTTAGCAGTACAGAAGTAGATGACAGTATGGATGATTTCACACTGCATAGCATACCTGTGACAGGTCATAGGACATCATCACCCATACCGTGTTCCAGCTACACTGAGTATACTAGATGTACCTTCGTATGTCACAGGAGTGTTCTACAGTGGCCTGTTGACAGAATCAACACTGCAAAAGATGTCAGAGTGACATGTGCATATCACACCAGTGGCAGCTACAGTAAAACAGTGTTAATGTTTTGTACTCCCCCCTCATTGTAGCCCATACCACACGGACAAATGGGAGGCATCTGTGTATGTAAGGATGTGAATGGCCATGACCTAGGAGCAATAGCTGTCTCAGTGTTGTGGACAACATACAGAATGGGCTTTGTGGGTGAGGTGTGTGACATATGTGCACAATCTGACAGCTGATAATAGCATTGTCACCGCTAGGTGAATAACCCTGTACTCATTAACTACCACCTAGGCAGCGGTCAACATTATGGACACTGTGTGAGGGATGGTGCTGTGCAGTTCACCTACCTGAGCTGGTGACGTCTCCAGGCCTATTAGGTAGTCATATGAGGCACCCATGTCATGACAGGGTGCCATCCATGAGCATGGAGATCATTGGACAGGCATACTCAGCACTCGGGTGACCAATATCTTAAGGGGTATTGGCCATTCGTGGATGGGCGATACCAGCCTTCACAATCCTCACCTCCACTATGCAGCATGCTGGCTACCTTGCATAAAGACATGTGCTACACTGTGATGTTAGACATGCTACACGTACATATCCTGATATGAAAGACATACGTCATGGACTGCCACAGTCCTACTACAACGATCGCCACATGCTGGACAGATCCCTGTGCCATACATCTTACATACTCCCGCCATACCATGCAACCCTGTCCATCAAAGCTGCACATGTCATCTCTGTCATACATGGTGTGATGACCACATGGTAGATGTATTATTAACTGTCTGGATCAGTAATGTGGCACTGATGCACCTCTCGGTGGCAAAATGGCTGTCAGATACAGCTAGGAAACCTTGCCCATACATGCTATAGCTGATAACCATCCCTGCGAATGACGTCCGGCTAGCTATTGTCCCATGTCTATCACATATGCAACACAGGCGATCCGTGGCAGGATGTTGAACTGCTGTACAGTGCCGTGTAGATGTATATGGCAAAACACATGCATGTAAAGGTTCCATGCGTATGTGTGCATAGTCACTGCTCATGTCCATTAAGGCAGTGTATGTGTTGATATGTGACATATACACAGCATCAAGGTCAACAGCATCACTGTGAACACGTCCAGGTATGTGCTGATAGGTAAGAACACCAGTACAGGCAAACAGACATGCCCACATCAAGACAGCATTCACATGGAGTATGAACAATGTAATGAGGTGACACACATATATGGTGATGATATCCAATGCATAACGGGTGTTACATGTGTGTGAGACAAACATGTCAGTCGTGTCAGTGTCATGATGATTTGCAAAGATAACTGTGCAGATGTACTAGATTTAATACAAATGTATGTGCAGCTGTATCTCTGTACATCTGTGTGATACTGTGACCTGTCACCATCATTATGTCTTCCAGATAATGCCTCATTCATTCCTGCCAGCGTACAGCCACCAGGAGGATGATGTCCTCATCCCGTACCTCCATGAGAACTACGAGGTGTTGTTCAGCCATGTGCCACAGCATGCCCAGCAGTGTGACGACCTGTGGCAGGACCTTCACAGGAGGGTTAATGATGTGGGTGGCCATAACCGCACCTACCAGCAGGTGCGCAGACACTGCACGGACTTGATACGACATGTGAAACAGCATGCCACTGCAATCGCCAGGGAACAAGGTAGAACAGGTGGTGGGCCACCAACCCAGCCCCCACTCACACCCACCGAGTAGCTACTGGCCAGCCTGGGGATACCCTTAGAACAGCATCCACAAACACTAGCTGCCATCGTGGAGGTGGGTGTCTCCCAACCAATGAGCCTGGAGTTGCCTGGTAAGTCACTACTGCACATATGACTGTTATATCCCATTTAGTTGCATGTGTCACTGTACAATATGTAATGTAACATCATATGCAAGGTATGTTTACACACATGCCGCATACTACAGTATGCTACCCTGTGTATGCACACGTGTGCATACTATATGCTATTGTACAGGTGAATGTGTTAACATGCACAGTGCACCCTGCGGCTGTCATACAGTCATGGATAATGTTCAAACTGCTGTGTCATCCCTATACAGGTACCTCTGTACAGACATCAGTCCTTTGCAGGTGAGACTGTCATCAGTATCAGGCATGTTAATGCATATATCTATTCGCCATGTGGCCAGTTAACACATGTACACATGATGTATGGTCCAGTCACGATATACAGGTCGTATCTCCCATCATTCACACTGGCTACCCATGTGCAATATATACAAACGAAATGAAACACTGACATGAAACCACAGTATCTGTCATTGCTACATGTGTGGACAGTTGTGCATACAACAGTGGAGGTGCTGTTCAATGTGGGCATATGTACTATACATTGGAACAACACATGTGTTGTATGCAAACAGTACCACACAGTGAGCTGGGATATGGGCAGCCCACAGGAGTCACCATTGTGTTATATGCCCCTGCAATGGGCACACACATTGTGATGTGCCATCTGACATGTCCCAGACATGTAGTGTTCTGGCTGCAATATTGTCACATTATCCCATAACACATACCCCACATACCAAACATACAACCCATTGTCTGCATAGCCCTGTGGACGGTGACATATCTGACATCTATGGGTGTATGTCATATGGGACTACACAGACATGTGAGATAGACGGCCATCACAAACATTTGGCCAACACATGTTTACACATGGCCATGGAGGATGGCCAGAGACATGTAGCCACACAGTAGATGTGATGTGTATACACCCTGCTGCACATTGTCCACACATGGTCCAACTATAGCCTTAGTTGACTGATTATACAGTTGATGTGGTACACTGGACATCCTAAAAGCCTGTGCACAGCTAGTGGAGGTGTCACGTAAGTCGACCATATAAGATGTGTTGAACATCACGACTGCGTCATAGCATGACAGTAGTCACCTGTACAGCTTCCACAGACATTGACACCACATCATGCCACAGATACCGTACATTTCCCTTGCTGCTGTAGGACATCACCGTCAGCCGTGCACCTCGTGTGTGTGGTACATCAATGTCATGTGGGACATGGTGTATAGACAACTCTGCCATGTGTGGACATGGTTGCCAGGCAGCTAAGACTGTAGTAGTTGTGCGGGGGTGTCATCCGTAGGTCTTCCAGTGACCTGTCACGTGACACAGCAGTTTGGTGTGTATACACCTCAGCAACATGGGTCACAATCCACAGTTATGTCATGTGTATGCACGCAGTTATGGCCATGCAATATGTGCATATTACACACTGTATAGCAATATAGACACCTCATGATACCATGCAATGGCACAGTGTCTGTACTTCACACTGTATAGCAATATAGACGCCTCACACTACCCTTCCATGCTCATGTACATTTGCTAAACATGCATTCTATGTGTAGGGCATACAGACAATACTGCAATGTGATACCCATTACAACACTGTACATGTGTCAGGACGCCATTGTGTCAGACATGTATGCATGTCAATGCACACGTCAGCAGATTACATGTCAAGGTCACTTCAGCCATGTGTACTGTTAACCTGTGCTGGTGCACATGGTGTATCACAGGGATGCATGCTTACTACCATGATTGTGTGAACTGCATGGCTACTGATATGACACCTGCTTGCTGTTGTGTGCAACCCAGGGAGGTATGCTAACTACCACTATTAATGTCTGAGCTGCATGCCATCTGCTGTATCACATGCATGCTGCATGCCATCTGTCAAATCACATGCATGGTGTGTCTGTGTGTGTGTGTGTGTCTGTGTGTGTGTCTGTGTGTGTACGTCTGTGTGTCTGTGTGTGTGTCTGTGTGTGTGTGTGTGTGTGTGTGTCTATTGTAATGTAGAGTCTTTCTTTGCATTCACAGGTGATGTAGGTGCATTACCCTCCTGCGGTCCGTCTGATGTTAGTGTCCCCACAGATACTAGCAGTGATGAACATATGCATGAGGTACAGGCAGGGTTGTCAGGGGCTGAATCTGTGCCAATGGTTGCCATCCCAGCTATGTCACCCTCTTCCCCGCACACAGTTCTCATGCCAACACATACCCCATCACCAGTGGCCATAGAGGAAGGACAGTCAGCGTGTGTTAGCTTGGAACAGGAACGTGTGGTGGCTACAGAAGTTGTGTCGACACACAATGGTGTCAGTGTAATGACTGCAAATGTGCCACACAGGCATGTGGCCAGTGGTGCTCGTAGGAGGACCTCTGGCAGACATGCACCTGCAGGACAGAGCGCAGCAGCTGGTGTCATCAGACGCATGTTCCAGACTGTAATGGCGACACAGGCACGTGCTGAACGGCAGAACAGAGAAGGGCAGAGGCTTCAGAGGGCTGCTATCCGTACTCTAAATGACAACATCCAGGCATTGGTAAATGCTCAACAGCAGATTGCTGATGTTCTAGACAGGCGATTGGGTGACATGGTCAAAATCCTTGACCGTGGCATGGCAATCCACGAGCATGAGCTGTCTGTGCTGGAACATCTGGTAGGAGTGAGGCGTAGGCCACGTAATGCGTAGGCCAGCTACACCACCTAGTGCAGGTCAGCGTGAGCGAGCCACCTCACATGCCCGCTCCCATAGTGCCGGTAGCAGTAGCAGTGCAGCTGGTACTGCGCTGTCCACACCAGGACACAGCAGGCCACGTGGACGTGGCCCTGGATGTTCCCAGTGGGGACACGGTTCTAGTGGACATGTGTCATCGGACAGTAGCCAATATGTACCTCTGCCTGCTAGTGCCCGTGAAACCCCTGGCAGGCACAGGTCACATTGCCGTGGCAGGACACAGTGAGCTGTACATCCTGGTCTGTACAATCTGGAGCTGTCAGTAATACCCCTGTGTAGGTCTGGCAAAAGGCAGAACTGTGTGCACTCATACACGCACACAGCAAAAACATCTGTAGGGCACCGCAACACCCACATGCATAATGACCACACATGTCCAATCAGATCACTGGCCCTTACCCACACAAATGATATCATCCAGTGGTGCAGCCTATGCCCTTGGCAAACATTATCACCCTGTGCATATGATGATGCCTGTTCCACATCCCTGTCATCCACACCATCGGTGCAGGGACATGCTCAAATGGTCTGAGGCACAGGGTGAACAGAATAGTGAGAGAAGAGTATAATACATTAGTTGTGTACTGTTGACACGCACCAGACATACCATGTAGTACAGGTTTATAATGCATTGTTATATGTTCACAGTATGTGTCTTGGTAACAACAGTAACAGCATGTTGTTAATGATGCCCTGGTTCCCTCCTTATGGTCTACTTGCATGTGCCAACAAGTAGCAGTGTTTGCAGTTTCCCGTGTGTAAATGTGGAGTACTCACAGGCATGTATGGCAATACCAGCATGCTATACGTAGCCTCAACCTGACTGTTAGAAAGGCTACCATACCACAGATGTCCACACATCTACTGATCCAGAAGCATGTGGGCTGTTTAATAGGCTACAGTGGCTAGAGACGTGATATCCATACCAGGTCACATCACAGGTATGTTGACATGGTGTGGGGGGTTTACACAGCGGTCTGGCCGATGATAACGTTAGAGGCCACTTGAAAGCATGAGGCCTCACTGTGTAGCAGTAATATCCTGTCACATTACAAGGTGAGAACACACACAGACATACACAGAAACTCACAGTAACATGCCCACACTCACGGGGTCAACAACACTATAACGCACACTCGATAGTGTTGAGGTGAGGACCCCTGCCTATGTGGTAATCACCCTCACAGTACTGTGCACCCACACGACACGACACAGAGAATGAACATGTACACGTAGCCAGCAAGGCTGAGACCAATGGCATCAACAGGGTAGTAGACTGCATCACCATGAGGGGTTAGGGATTCTGTCTGTTCTGTATGGAAGCATACACCCTCACTCCATGCACCAGACAGCCATACATACACACACACACACACACACACACACACACACACACACTGTGGAGTCCACAAATGTCATTCACATACAGATAGCTGACATGTGTGTGATACACACACCACCCCCCCTATGTCATGATTTCCACACTGCAGTATGTACAGATCTCTACAACAGTGTACAGGGGTGTGTAACAATTGGGATGTATTCCCCACCATATGTGGCATATATGGTCACACAAGCAAACACACATGGTAGTACTGTGAATGATACACCTGCTATATGATGATACGTCTGACAGACATGCAGCAGTATTGGCCGCATTATGTGTACCAATGCTACCTTCGGCAATTGTGCTGCTATATGCACACGGGAGGATGTAAGTGTTACAGGTGTCAAGTGACTTACAGTCAGTAACACCCTGACCGCTGTGTAGGTTTTATGTCTTCACCATCAAGTAACAGTAACATAGCGTACTGTTTGCACATGTAATGGTAGGATGGCTTGTATTGTGACACACCTGTGAGCACGATCCTCGGCAAACATCCATCTGCAAAGGTGGATCATCATTTTATGTACACATCCATTCATACACTGATGTACATCCTACCAGCACTGTCAGTATTTCACCATATACAGGTATCAATGATGGTGCTGCATTTACAACTGCATGTCTTGTAGTTAGCGCACAGATGAATTACATACATCAGCTACTGCACACATGCATGGTAGCCGTGCACGCACACCACTGGCTGTAATAGGTGTGTTGGTCCTACATGCCTGCTCATGTAGCCATGTTTGTATGCATTGCAATTGGTGGACATATTGTGATGACACCACATAGCACATGGACTGTTGTATGATATGATGGAATTGTCATGGGTAACTAGTACAGAGGGAATGTTTCCTCGGTCAACATTGCTACCTCATGTACTGTTAGCATTCAACAGTCTACAAGGACCTACCTTCCACATGTGCATCACGTGTGATTGCTATAGCCACTTGTCTGCACTGAGGAGGACAGCAGAAGCTATGCTACAGTACATATGTCTTGTATGTGTGGTCCATGCACATATCCCAGTCGCGATTACATGTATGTCATATCCAAACATGTGTTGTTCTTTGGTGTACAGCAACAGTCAATCTGTCACAGCTGTGTGTAAGACACAGGGCCCCTCATGTATAGAGAGCCGACCTGGTTATGTACAGTGGTATTATTGCATTGGTACCAACATATGATGGAACCCTGTCAGTACATGTGTAGTTCGGCATAGTTGCTGTAGACCTATGTGTAAAGTCTACTGGTCACCAGAGTCACACGGTGTTTTAGCAGTAATGTATGGATGTGTGTTGCTGGTCCAAGGACATGAAGGTGATGTTCCGAGGGCTACATAGTAGAATGTGGCGTTTACCTCTGTGATCTGGGTACCTGAGACATCACCTGTGATGGCTCTTGAGTGTGTACTGGTCAGTACATGTGAGTGGCAACTTTCATGTATCGTGGGGACAGTAACACCACACTGCACACCCATTCATTGTTTATAGTCCGTGTGCATGCAAGACAGCCGCGCCTTTGCTATCAAGCAAGTGTGTGAGCATGCACCCAGTATGCACCGTTGCCAGGGTAGATGGGCATTTTAGCATGCATTCCCAAACCGTGCCCTTCCGTACATGTTTAGGAATCTGTGTGCATGCAAGACAGCCACCTTGCAACTACTAAGTCACAGTGAGCATGCCCAGTACGCTGCTGCCGTTGTGTAGATGGACACACAGTAACAGTCCAAATCTGTGCCCTTCCATGTTTAGAATCTGTGTGCATGCAAGACAGCCCTTTGGTAACTGCACTAAGTCGCGTGAGCATGCCCGATGCTGCCGTTAATGTAGATGGACACAGTACATTCCAAACTTGTGTTTAGAATCTGTGTGCATGGACATGGTGATACTAAGTGTGTGAGCATGCAGTGCCCCATGGACACTACATTCCTCGTGTGATACTAAGTGTGTGAGCATGCCCAGTGACACTTGTGTCAGTGATGTATGGGCATGGCCATTGACATCCTGTATAGCAATGGTGGTCATCCAGGCAACAGATGTCAGGATGGACACCTACATTGAACACACTGGTTGACTGTCTTGAAGGGTGTACTGTCTGTGGGGTGTCCTGTATCTATGTAGTGTTGTAATAGTGCTCCATAGTTAGGCAGTTGTCCCGCTCACACCACTGCCGTTGTTTGTCTACATCTACCTTGGGACAGTAATATGCTTTTAGACTGCTCACTCTCTATACATTCCCTATTGGCGTCTTTGCCTTTGCGGATGATGATATCCACCTAGAAGTATGCCTCTGGGAGTGCTATGCTTCAGTAATCTTGGTAGTGCGTTCTGTAACTGCGTAATGCTGTAGAGTGATAAGGTAGTTAGGTGTATGTTCGACTCCCAGACCTGCCAAGTGTGTGTGTGTGTGTGTGTGTGTGTGTGTGTGTGTGTGTTTCCAGCTGCCTGGGGACAGAATAATGCTTTTAGATGGCTCACTCCACATACATTCCCTATCGGCATCTTTGCCTTTGCGGATGATGTCATCGACCTAAAAGTATGCCCCTGGGAGTGCTGTGTTCCAGTAATCTTGGTAGCGTGTTCTGTAACTGCGTAATGCTATAGTGTGATAAGGTAGTTAGGTGTATGTTTGACTCCCAGCCCTGCCAAGTGTGTGTGTGTGTGTGTGTGTGTGTGTGTGTGTGTGTGTGTGTGTGTTTCCAGCTGCCTGGGGACAGAGTAATGCTTTTAGATGGCTCACTCCACATACATTCCCTATCGGCGTCTTTGCCTTTGCGGATGATGTCATCCACCTAGAAGTATGCCTCTGGGAGTGCTGTGTTCAATAATCTCGTAGCGTTCTGTAACTGCGTAATGCTGTTGTGTGATAAAGTAGTTAGGTGTATGTTCTCCCTGCCCTGCCAAGTGTGTGTGTGTGTGTGTGTGTGTGTGTTTGCTGCCTGGGGACAGAGTAATGCTTTTAGATGGCTCTCACATACATTCCCTATCGGTCTTTGCCTTTGGATGATGTCATCCACCTAGAAGTATGCCTGTGGAGTGCGTGTGATGTAACTCTAGCGTTCTGTTACTGCATAATGCTGTAGTGTGATACAGTAGTCTGTATCGTCCCTGCTGTGTGTGTGTGTGTGGGCAGCAGCGTATTGTTTACTTTTTTATGTTTATCCGTTTGCGTATTTTCTGTTAGTCTGATCACAGTATAATTTATTGCACTTATATGCCTGTCAAGCACAATCAAATATTTAGTGGTACAGCCACTGTTCAACACTAATATGTGTGTGATGTTTTCCATCTCTATAATGTTGTGTGCCTTACAGACATATTCTACAAAGTGTATTTGATGTGTATCCTTATTCACATATATACAAGTCTGTTGTTGTTGTAAATATCTATATTACTGTTGTCTATATTGTGTATCTATGGTGTAATATGTTGGTGATAATAGTTAATATATATTGATGTATATATTATTATATATATATGTATATATATGTAATGTTTATATATACATATATATATATATTATATGTGTTGATGCATATTATTGTATTATGTTACTATTGATAATGCTGTAGTGTGGTGTAGACAGGTGGATTATCTATTAGCATGCAGGTGTGTGTTTGGCAGATATACCATGTGTTGGTATCTATGGGTGGCTAGCTGCATGTGTCAGTGTGTTTGTTGCTGACCTATGCCACAGCATATTCTGCCGACACTGGGTTGTCATACATTTGCCAATAGGTCTGGTGAGTAACTGTCAGGCCCTACTCTTACCCTTGTGGTGAATGTGGCGCAACATAACACACGTGTTGATAGTAACCATGATGCAGGTGGTGTGTTTCTTTTCATTCTGTCTAATGCATTGCTGTCATGTGGTGCTGTTGTGATATATGCCATATCTACATATGTGTGTAGATGTATATGTGTGTATGTATATATATATATATATATATATATATATATATATATATATGTCTATGTATATATATACAAATAATATATATGATATATGTAGATGTAAGGTGGACATAGATGTGAACATATATGTCTGGGGACATCAGCACTATTGAATGTTTGTGCGGATGATCTGTACATTGATAACCTGGGATCTATGTATATCTGCCATGGCTTGGTGATATGCACATGCGTCTGTAGTGTGCAGGCTACATTGTAGTCGTGTTGACACTTATTTTGTTGCTGGAAGACCATGGGATATCAAAATATGGTGAGTAAGGCACCTGTTGCCAGTTGTATGGATCTGGCACACTGAGCAGTGTTGTTAATCTGGAGGTTCGGTATGGGTCATATAACTATTCATTAGAAGACTATACTATGCAGATGAGTTGACTATAGTGTATCACATTTATCACCAGGGTGTGCTGGTCCCTGGAGTGTGTAGTCAGGGTGCAGGTCTCGAATATAGTTGACAGCATGGGAGGGTCAGGCATACTGCGTACATTGCAACTGTGCCTGGGAGTGCTCCTGCCTAGCACACCTAAGCTAGGGTGTGTCTATACCTGCCTGGTGACATTGGGAGGGATGACAGCAGTGGTGGGGTAGTCAGGGTGTACAGGCTTTAACCATTTCTAACCACAGGGGGATTAGGATATTGTTTGCCTTCTGCATACTCTCTTAAATCTCTATTTAATTTCTTATATTTACGATTTAGGACAATGTTACATTGTTGGTCAATATGCTTTCTCATCTCATGGTACTTCTGTTTTTCCCCTTCAATAGTAAAAAGCAAATCAGTACTAATCAGGTCATAATATTTAAAAATATCTTTATGCAACACTTGCATATCCTTTTCATTCCGCTTAATGATAGCTTTAACAATCCCCAACCCACATTCATCAAACAGTCTAATGAGCTCGGAGTGGAACTCACTGCCACGCTCAACATGATGAGGGTATTTATATACCCGTAGTCCCTTAGGGACAATACGTTTGTTGAAACACTCTTGTAGGTACAAATTGTCCAGCTCCAAAGTTTTATATTTATATAACGTTTGCTGTAGCAAACGCATGTTATCAGAAAACGAACTGTGGTTAGAGTTACTCACAATGTCCTCACGGAATGAAAACACCGGCTTGTAGGCCACCCAGTCCTGAAAAGAAGAAGGCGGTAATTCCTGAGGTGTATTTTGAGGAATTGCAGGATTAGTAATTTCCTCATCTTGCAAACGTAACACAGCCGGAGTACGAGCAAAGCTGCAAGAAGCACCTTGGTCCGTAAAATCACCCATTTCTCGAGGCGGTTTAGAACCGCAAGGTATAGATGAACCACCAGTTTTTGTTGAGAACGCCTTGAGCAGCTCCCGCTGCTCGGAAATAACAGTCTGTAACCCTTGACCTAAGGGCGTGAGCAGCTGCACAAGTCGGGTTAACTGTCCCGTGAGTTGGCGTGACCAGGAAGCTACAGATGAATCGCTTTCCTCTACACTAGCGTCGCGTGCACTAGTACCAGGACTCCTTGAACCTGCCTCCATAACCAACCAAAACAAAAGAAATGCTGCAAAAACACAACTCCGTGAGCAGCTGCACAAGTCGGGTTAACTGTCCCGTGAGTTGGCGTGACCAGGAAGCTACAGATGAATCGCTTTCCTCTACACTAGCGTCGCGTGCACTAGTACCAGGACTCCTTGAACCTGCCTCCATAACCAACCAAAACAAAAGAAATGCTGCAAAAACACAACTCCACCAAAAGTAAGCAGCCAAGCAGGCAAAGGAAAGTAAAAACCGCCAACACACAATTAGGACTGTATTACTCCAAATGAGCACGAAAGTGGTATTCAAGCAGTATCAAAAGAAGATTTATTTAACGTACATCCACTCTAGTAACGTTTTCGTTGAAAAAACAACTTCATCAGAATAAAACCAACCCCTCATGTGAGTGGCCTTCATGTACGTGGGGATAGTAACACCATACTGTGCCATTCCGTGTTTACAGTCCGTGTGCATGCAAGACAGCCCTTTGCTACTGCTAAGTGTGTGAGCATGCCCAGTATGCCGTTGTGTAGATGGACACACAGTACATTCCAAACTGTGCCCTTCCATGTTTAGAATCCGTGTGCATGCAAGACAGCCCTTTGCAACTGCTAAGTGCGTGAGCATGCCCAGTACGCCGTTGTGTAGATGGACACACAGTACAGTCCAAACTGTGCCCTTCCATGTTTAGAATCTGTGTGCATGCAAGACAGCCCTTTGCAACTGCTAAGTGCGTGAGCATGCCCAGTACGCCGTTGTGTAGATGGACACACAGTACATTCCAAACTGTGCCCTTCTGTGTTTAGAATCCGTGTGCTGGCAAGATAGCCCTTCACTTCTACTAAGTGTGTCGCTTCAACTAAGTGTGTGAGCATACCCAGTACGCCGTTGTGTAGATGGACACACAATACATTCCAAATGGACGTGTGATACTAAGTGTGTGAGCATGCCCAGTGACAACTTGTGTCAGTGATGTGCCTCTGTGTATGGGCATGGCCATTGACATCCTGTATAGCGATGGTGGTCATCCAGGCAACAGATGTCCATACCCCACGTCAGGATGGATTCCTACATTGAACACACTGGTTGACTGTCTTGAAGGGTGTACTGTCTGTGGCGCGTCTGATATCTATGTAGTGTTGTAATAGTGCTCTGTAGATGGGCAGTTGTCCCGCTCACACCACTGCCGTGTGTTTGTCTACGTCTACCTTGGGACAGTAATATGCTACTGCTCACTCTCTATACATTCCCTATTGGCGTCTTTGCCTTTGCAGATGATGTCATCCACCTAGAAGTATGCCTCTGGGAGTGCTGTGTTCCAGTAATCTTGGTAGCGCATTCTGTAACTGCGTAATGCTGTAGTGTGATAAGGAAGTTAGGTGTATGTTCAACTCCCAGCCCTGCTAAGTGTGTGTGTGTGTGTGTGTGTGTGTGTGTGTGTGTGTGTGTGTGTGTGTGTGTGTGTGTGTGTGTGTGTGTTTCCAGCTGCCTGGGGACAGAGCAATGCTTTTAGAAGGCTCACTCCACATACATTCCCTATCGGCGTCTTTGCCTTTGCGGATGATGTCACCCACCTAGAAGTATGCCTCTGGGAGTGCTGTGTTCCAGTAATCTCGATAGCATGTTCTGTAACTGCGTAATGCTGTAGTGTGATAAGGTAGTTAGGTGCATGTTTGACTCCCAGCCCTGCCAGGTGTGTGTGTGTGTGTGTGTGTGTGTGTGTGTGTGTGTGTGTGTGTGTGTGTGTGTGTGTGTGTGTGTGTGTGTGTTTCCAGCTGCCTGGGGACAGAGTAATGCTTTTAGACGGCTCACTCCACATACATTCCCTATCGGCGTCTTTGCCTTTGCGGATGATGTTATCCACCTAGAAGTATGCCTCTGGGAGTGTTGTGCACCAGTAATCTCGATAGTGCGTTCTGTAACTGCGTAATGCTGTAGTGTGATAAGGTAGTTAGGTGTATGTTCGACTCCCAGCCCTGCCAAGTCTGTGTGTGTGTGTGTGTGTGTGTGTGTTTCCAGCTGCCTGGGGACAGAGTAATGCTTTTAGATGGCTCTCTCCCCATACATTCCCTATTGGCGTCTTTGCCTTTGCGGATGATGTCATCCACCTAGATGTATGCCTGTGGAAGTGCGGTGATGCTGGAACTCGGTAGTGCGTTCTGTTACTGCATAATGCTGTAGTGTCTTATAAAACAAACAGACTAAATAACTGTATAAAAACTCTGCGAATACACCAATAAGTACCCAAAATGCAAGAAGGTAAACCAATACTGTAGCCAAACGACCAAGCAACCAAGCGACCAAAATATTGTAAAATACTTAATTTTATTGTTTAAAATAACAAACCAAAGTTTAGCGCTTTCACCCACTATAACGGGGCTTCCTCAGAACTCACAGTATAATTTGAATTAGGCACTTATATGCCTTTTTTGGTGCCAAAGCACAATCAAATATTTAAAGTGGTACAGCCACTGTTCAACTTTGCAAATAATAATAATAAAAAGAATGATAGAAAAAATGTTAAAACTAACTTCCCATCTCTACTAACTGTTGTTGGTGCAAAACTTAAAACATTCAACAAGACATATTCTACAAAGAATAGTATTAATAGATCATGATATCCTAATATTAATACATATATACAAGTACTGTAAATAAAGTTGTAAATGAAATAACGTATCTATATAAATGTCTGTTGTCTATCATTAAGACATGTATCTATAAGGATGTAATATGAATCCTGGATGGCAATAATAAAAAAGTTAATATATATTGAAATAGCGTTGTTATAAATAAATAATTAATAAAATTGTTAATAAAATTGTATCTAAATATAATGTAATGAACTTTACTCATTAAAAAGTTCACAGTAAATATATAAATATATAAAAAATATATGAATGTTGAAAAAATGACACTAGTATTGTAAAATTATGTTTATTAAAAATGTTGAAAAAATAATGCTGTAGTGTGGTAGACTAGACAGGTAGGTGCTCGTTCCAAGACATGACAGGTGTGTGTGTTTGGCAGATATACCGTATGTGTTGGTATCTATGGGTGGCTAGCTGCGGGATGTGTTCAGTGTGTTTTGTTACTGACCTATATAGTGTCCACAGCCCGCATATTCTGCCAAGACACTGGGTTGTCAACACATACATTTGCCAATAGGTCTGGTGAGTAACTGTCGGCAGCCCTACTCTTACCCTTGATACGGTCTGACCCATGTGACGCAACATAACACACGTGCTTTGATAGTAATAACACTGCATGATGCAGGTGGCACATGTAGTTTCTTTTTCATTCTTGTCTAATGCATTGCTGTCATGTGGTCCGCTGTTGTGATATAACTGCCATATCTACATATGTGTGTAGATGTATATGTGTGTATGTATATATATATATATATATATATATATATATATATATATATATATATGTCTATGTATATATGTATACAAATAATATATATGATATATGTAGATGTAGAGGTGGACATAGATGTGAACATATATGTCTGGGGACATCAGCACTATTGAATGTTTGTGCCGGATTATCTCTACGTGATAACCTGGGATCTATGTATATCTGCCATGGCTTGGTGATAATGCACATCGTCTGTAGTGTGCAGGGCTACGGGTTGTAGTCGTGTTGACACCGGTTATTTTGTTGCTTGGAAGACCATGGGATATCAAATATGGTGATAGTAAGGCACCTGTTGCCAGTTGTGTACGGATCTGAGCGACACTGAGCAGTGGTTGTTAATCTGGAGGTTCGGTATGGGTCATATAACTATTCATTAGAAGACTATACTATGCAGATGAGATTGACTATAGTGTATCACATTTATCACCAGGGTGTGCTGCTGGTCCCTGGAGTGTATGTGTGTAGTCAGCCGGGTGCAGGTCTCGAATATAGTTGACAGCATGGGAGGGGGGTCAGGCATACTGCACGTACATTGCAGAACTGTGCCTCGGGAGTGCTCCTGCCCTAGCACACCTAAACTAGGGGTGTGTCTATACCTGCCTGGTGACATTGGGAGGGATGACAGCAGTGGTGGGGTAGTCAGGGTGTACAGGCTGCACAAACAGGTGTTGATCAGCACAATCAGCAGATGACTTGGCCAGCCCGCACATGAACAGTACAGTAATGCGAGCAAGCAGCATGCACACAGGTTTCGTCCACACTCTACACCACCGGTGTATACCTGTGGGGACATTTCACGACACAGTCCAACCATATGAGACGGGCTGCAGCAGGCAACATATACCAACATGTGCAGGAGGCTGGGGCAGTGAAGATGTGTATGCTGCCAAACAACCCTTACTGGGGTGACATAAGACTTTATAGACCGAGGGTGACTTACCAGGGGCTACATGGGCTGGGGATGGTGGAGCACTATGTGGTGGACAGAGACCTCCTACAGCAGCTTGTTGACCTATGCCTGCCATACCTGACACATCAAACAGGCTGAGGGAAACACATCACAGTGGATACCATGGTATGTGTTGGCCTAGGTGTACTAGCCACAGGTACCTCACACAGCACAACTGGGGATATCATGGGTATCTCACAGGCATCTGCATCCAGAGTATTGCACCAGTTCACAGACGCCATGTCAACACATGCTAGTGAGCACGTACATGTCCTCAACGCACGTGATTAGTAGACCAGCAATATGCATCTGTTCAACCACATGGATGGCTACCCTGGGGTACTGGGTGCTATAGCCTGCACACACATACACATTGTAGCACCACCCGGTGAGCGGGATAGGGCCTACAGTCACTGCAGGGGCATACCCTCCAACAGCTAGGCCATATGCAATGGCCAGGGCATGAGATTGAATGTGTGTGCTGTCTACCCTGGAAGCTATGATGTGTCCGATATATGGCTTCTGACACAGCTGTAGCACACCAATGCCAATATGGACATCCCCTACAGTCTCCTAGTGGGGGATGCTGGGTAAACACTGGTGTCGTGGCTGATGACACCCATCAGCAATGCACACACACCTGAACACTCACACCACACTGAGGCGGATGCACAGGCAAGACATATACTTGTGCATGTGTTTGGGATGCTCATTTCACAGTTCTGGTATCCATCCGTTGGAGCTCTGCAGTATTCACAAGCTACATGCATACAAGTTATTATGGTATTTGTTATGCTACACAATCTTATCCTGCAGTAACAGTTGCAGCATGAACATCATGGGACAGGGCCACACAGCCCAACACCACTGCCAAGGCCTGTACAGGCACAGTGTGACTTGGTGAAGGAACTACCTGAGCAGAGCACAGTCGGCGAAAGCCCATGCACAGTATGACCTGCCCTTGGCAAAGAGGCAACACAAGGCATATGTACTGACACAGTAGGTACCCACGGATTTCCTCTCTCTGATCCGCACACAGTACAATGGATGCCAAACATGACACTACCTGTGCTCAGCCATGTATAGGAGGTGCGCTGTGTGCATCCGACATAGGCAGCACTCCAGCACAGTCCTCAAGTCCGGAATACACCCAGGGTATGTCTATTGACCTAACAAGTGGCAGTTGTATTAGAATGTGTAGTTACCCATTGCTATGGTATGTATGTGAGCATACAAGTGACTGTGGTGGCCAAATGTTAGGGCAGCAGACAGTACATATCCATAGTGGCACCATGACCTCTGTAGCACATACGGGGTCACAATGGTAGCCTGTAGTACACAGGGTGTCCTAACCCATTACAGATTATGGGCTGACCATCATGTGTGTCCGTACAGCCCACACATGTTCCATACAGCTGGACAGATGTGGCCCATTACAGACAAATGATATACAATGACCTATGGATATGCCCAATGAATGACCCCCAACCCCCTAAGACACACACAGACTACAGCAGGCCAGGCAGTTTGATGTAGGTTGTGTAAGCTAGGATGTCCAACACCACTGTGCTGGTAATTAAAGCTGGGAACTGATGTACCCTGATATCCCTCCAACCAGCATTTAAGTAGGTCCACACACTGACATGGAGTACCCGGCATACCAGTACAGTAGCGGCAGATGTGTACAACTGTTGGCTGTACCCCCCCGTCAAACTTACACATGTGAGAGTCATGTGCGCCACCCACGGTGCTGTGTAGGACTGTGGTTGTGGTTGGATGTCCCCCCACGCTATGCAGACATGTAGCAACTGTCAATGCCACATGACCATTAGCTACCCTGCAGACACAGCATGACACCTGTCTGTGTAGAACGGAGGGGTCAGCAACACAGTACTAACTATCTGGACATGTGACACTTGCAATATAGATGACCATACTTGGCATGCTCACACACATGACGGTATGACAGTAATGTCGGTCGACAACATGCGTAACAGTCATACTGGGCATGCTCACACACTGAAACACAGGACGGCCAGGCATGCATACACCAGTGGTCCAGACATATCCGCCAGTACATTGCTATACTGTTGGATGTCTGCGCTGTATGGTGTGTGTGTGGTCTTTTGTCTGTAAACATGCCATGGTCTGTTGTTAATTCACATGAACTATGTGCGCAGGGTACTGCTACCATCACGTGTATAGGGCGGTTCTTTGTTTGCGGAAAGGCCGACACCTTTGGATACAGACTGGGTAAGGCACATTCCAACAGGTGGGAGCAGTTGTGCGTGGGTTTGCACAGTGTTAAGCACTGCTGACCTGTGGTCACAGCACCTTATACATGTTTAGACTCCACATTTCTTTGACAGTGCACTACTGGCATACTGGTAGATAAACACGCTTACAGCCGCTCGCTCACCGACATTTCTGCTTACATTTGTTACTCACGCTGGGTGTGTGCGATCCCTTGTGATGCATATTACATCAGACTACATGACTACAGTATCGGGTATGTGTAACCATTTTGCGACGACAGGCGTTCGACTGTACGGACTCGGCGGCCTGTCCAGTGACATAATCATATTATATGCGTGTTCCTCATACGATCTGCTCCCATCTGCCTGATACATGGGAACCGATACTCTGCAATGCTGACATGTGACTTGAGTTTGTTAACGCAGCTGTCCGCCGAGTCATGCTACCGCATACCTACTGCACGTTGTCCACCTTTCAGATTGCAGGACGGGAGACTGTAGGAGTGACACCTTTCCCACTTTGCATGGGACAGTCCCTCATTACGCATATCTCATGTGACAATACCAGAACTCTCCACCAATCGGGGACACATTTCTACAGAATCAGGGACAGGTCAAGAAAAATCAGGGACACTTTTACAAAAGTAGTGCTATTAACTTGAAACATTGACAGAATCAGAGCATATGACTTAATACACATATTCTGAAGTAACAGTTGTTTATAACTCTTACTTATTGTTATTAGTCAGTAAGTGTTGTTCACCACCTTTCCTTCAACAGCCACTCATTTTAGGAGGGATTAAGAGGGACAGAGTTAAACTTTCAGTCAAACTCAGGGACGTACCTGACATTCAGGGACAGTTGAGTGGTATGGACAATACTCTAGCCTTTGCAACTGTCCTGATTAGGGGATATTCTCATGTTGTACGTGTCTGTACTGGTTGCTTGTTACAGGTCTTGTATACCTGACACGTCGATATGTCATATGTAGTAGCATAAGCAACTTTACTGCTGCTAGACTACGCTTTGATTTGTTCCAATATGTATATTTCTGTACTATGCATGGCTGTAGGTATGTTCTGCCCTGGTACGTCTGACATTTCTACAGAGCAGATTCCTCTTTGGCCATTCAGAATGGTGGCGACCCTATATGTAGAGCTATCACGTGTCAAGGCAACACTTACCCACAGCCAGTAGTAAATGGACGACTTCCACGGTTTGCATACGTTAAGGTTATTCATGTAGCATTATAATTGATAATATTGTTTCCTATTAAATGTAGCTGTTACTGATACAACAAATTGATATCTGACACCACTACACACACTATATAGCCTCCATTCCCAAACTCACAGGCCATGTGCTATAACTGTCATTTTGCAGGACACAACTGCCCAGATGGGTGTGTCCCTCGCAGGCGTACAGGTGTTGAACCTCTTCTATTATGCTATCATCTACCTAAGGTGGTCAGCAAATTATGCACTTTCCGTCAGTAGCAGAACTCACATACCAATGGGTGTGAATGAACACTGTATCAGGAACAATGCATAACACCCTGTGGGACACATTTAGACGATTGGTTCTATTAACCAGACACATTCACAGTCACAGAGCATATGTATTCATTCACATTTGTCGAGGTACATGCTGTTTATGACTCATACATGTTGTCATCTGTCATTACCTGTATTCTGCCACCTGTTCACCTAATATCACTAGTTCTGAAAGTGTTTAGTTGGACTTTGTTACATTCTGATACATAACTATGGACGTCCATGCTAATCGGGTACACGGCACTCATTTGGTCTCTATGTATTCCCTCGATGGTTTACAGACTATCCGGTAGATGTGCTCTTCAGGTTTGGGAGGTGTAGGTGTATGCTATGCCCACATAGGAATCTTAATGACTTCCACTGACTGGGCAGGCCTACTACATCTCTGCCAACCAGCACCTGCACACTTAAGCCCATTAATGCATACCCATGGTACACCTACCTGGCACTCCTCTACAGCAGTCATGACAAATACTTACTGCGAGCGCAGCTGGGCTATGAGCACACCCCTACACATTGCCCACTCTCCCCGTCTCGGGACACATGTCATACGTTTTGTCAACCCATGTATTATCACACTTGCACAACCTACTGTTCCATGTACACCTACATCCTGCTCGTATTAATGTCAGCAGATTCACACATACCCTGAATATTTGGGGTCCCGCAAGGGACACCGTTATCCATGTTTAAAATGTAGACCTTGCAGAACTCTCCCACTGGTACTTTCCTACCGGTGTTTTGGACAGCGGCAGTGTATTGATCTGTATTGCCTGTCTGTATGTCTGTCCGGCCTAGCTGGGCGATGTGGGGGGTACAACATTTATTTCTTGGACCTCCCAGTCACATATGCCCGGGCTGTAAATATGTTACCCCTAATTGCTGTGAAGTAACCTATTTATGTACATGTGTATATCTACACTGACATATATATGTTGTTTTGTGTATGTGTATATATCACTACCTGTTGTTTGTGTATATCTATCTATCCGTATATATCCGTAGTATATCCTTGTGTGTGTATATATATATATATCCGTATGAATATATACGTGTATGTAAATTAATGTAGATATATGTATATATACGTTTTTATCTATATATACATCTGTGTGTCCGTTAACCTATACATTTCCCGGACATGGACACTTACAAATGTGTATTGGGTTTTATCTCTGCTTCAACAGCATACTATTGCCTTAGTCATTATGACACCGACACTTCACTCCGGTGAACATGTGCTCAGTATATTGCACGTTATACAGCGGACAGATGTCGCACGTTTTTCATGTCTGGGGTGCCGCTGCTAACTGGGATGTGATACAGTGTCATTCGACCTATTACTCGTATGCGCAGCCTATTATTCCTGCTACTGTGTTTGTTTCTGTGCACATTCATATTATTACTGTTGATAGGATGTGTGTGTGTGTTACTGTGACTGTACGTCAACATATTGTTGTCTTTATTTAGTTGTGTCTTTCTGCTTTTCCCGGTTTGGGGTTGTCACAGCAGAACTCCGTTCCGCTCATGGGTGGTGTATAGGTTTTACGTGCCGGGCTGCCAGCCCTGATGCACAACATCCGATAACGATACGCCCATTCATGCATGTCTCCACGCAAATGACGCTGTATCTGGGAATCGCACCTACGTACTAGCTGACCTCCACAGCCTGCTCCATTGCACCCGGCGCAACATACCCTAGCACTCCTGTGTCCATAATCGCATATCCATAGTTTCTCCTGCACACCCGTGTTGAGTTTCCACGCATAACAGCCATTATACACCTGATATCGCAGCCATGACACACCTTTACACATTGCCCTCTCATGAGCGTTGGGACCCTACACACATTTTGTACCGTCTCGTGTATTCACAGGCTCACCATCCATTCATATTTGCACATACGTGCCTTTCCTGGTGTTATGGATTACGAACGATTTGCGGGTTACAAGTGTAGGTGGTCGCAACATGTACTACATTCCGTCTGTTTACAATGTTGACGTAGCAATTCAGCGATGTTATGGCCACTGGTATAACCCTGCCTCGGGTGTGAAGAGCGGTGCTCTACTCACACTTGTGCAGCTTTATGTGACATACGCTGCGAGCACTTTATAATTCCTTACTTGCTCTGGATTTCCTTCACAACCCTTATGTTTGCTTTCGTCTTTCGGCGTTACTTACATATCGATATAGATATATATATATATATATTTATATATATGTGTATATATAGATAAATATGTAGATATATAATTGCATATTTCTGTTATGTCCATGGATATTTATCTATACACACATCTATCTATCTATGTATATAAAAGTTACAGCTGTACATGACAAAACACATTTGCTATGCTAATACCTGCGTACACCCGTGCATCTACTTATTCTGAGTTACATATGTTTACAGGCACTTCTTTGGGATTACATGTGCCTTATTCCTTATGAAAGTATCACTTTGATGGAATCCTGTTAACGGACCCATGCAAACGCGGTCACCTTTACATGTATAAATGTTGGCTTTACAGCACAGAGGCATTCATTACACAATTAATATGTGCTATAGTCGTACTTGAACCGGGAATGCCTTTACGTTGGGCGGATGCTGTGACCACTGCACTATTGTTGTTCTGGCTCATTTATATGTATACCCATGGTTCATAGCTATTCTGACATATGCCTCACCGCTTCCCTTACACAGCAGGCATCCATTCTCCTGCTGGGAAAACTGCAGTACTACAATTAGGACATTCCCTGTTTCCTACTGCTCTGGACCCGTGCTGCATGTCTACTCACTCCAAGAATATTCAGAACTCCTATGCTTATAGTCCTCGCACATGCGTGTGTTTGATTGTCAGGGTGTTCATGTGCTGTTCCAGGTTTAGGCTCGGCCGACTGGTGATTAGAACTGCCCTGGCGCTCTTCAAATATCAGATGTAGCACATGGACAGAGTTAGTCCAGATTTTAACATTCTACCTGTGTTTACAGATGCAGGTGTTTGGGCACCTCTGACCACATTATTGTGTCGGCGCTACATAATTTAGGGTGGGGAGTGGTTCCACTACATAATGCAGTTTGGGGGGGGTCGTTTCCACGTGTTTCCCCTTCCCATTTGACTATTTCATTCATTTGTAGATACAATGAATATTATTCTGGATATCTGTTATAAATTCACTACAGGTATGCAATAGTCCTGTCAACAGATGTGACAGTTGGTTGCTGTACTTATGTGTACGGACCTCTGTGATACTCGGGGACTCATTTCTACAGTGACAGGGACAAAGCTATGACAACTCAGGGACAATCACGGACACTTCTACCATATTAGTACTATTAACTTGGAACGTGTTGACAGATTCGTAATACTACTAATTTTCTGCAGTTAAATGCGTCTATTACTCTTCATTGTTGTAAGTAGTCATTCAACACCTTTCCCCCAAAGGTCACTGGCTTTGTGAGTGGTTAACAGGCTGTCCAGTTATTGTGCGAATGCTCTGACCATTGGTAGCGTTGACATTGTCATATGTACAGGTTGGGATGTATTCTGGTGACTAGGGTTGCCACCTTTTCAAATGGCCAAGATGGGACATTTTCGGAACACACATCAGATTTTACAAGCCGACACATACCCACGGTCAGTACAAAGGATAGAACATTACTTATTTGCCTACATAAAAGCCTATTGTTGTAGTGGTTTAGTTGCTTATTCTGTTTCTTGTAACATTTAGGTATTTTAGATACTGAAATAATTATTTTCTGCAACTATTACATAACATATGGGATATAATTATGTCCTACAATCCCAGGACATTTGCCATTTGTAATGTATTTTGTAAGGCCACAACTGTCCAAAGAGGGACTGTCCCTCGCAAAGTAGGACAGATGGTAACCCTACTGTGGACACCAGATTGTTTGGGCCAACACATAGCCATGGTCAGTGCAGGTTTAGAACATTCATTTGTTTCCTAGCTGTGAGCCTTATACCTTTGGCACTTTTGTTGTTTGCCTGTTTCTTCTACAAATTACGTTTATTCTATCCTGACATGACCGCTTTAGGCAACTGTTACATGCAGTATGGTACATAGTTATTTCCTACAATCACAGGACATTTGGCATTGTATCATTGTTGGTCAGGTCACACCTACACACACATTAATTGTCCCTCACACAGTGGATCAGGGGGTATCCTGTTTATGTCAGTGCCTTCATCACCCTTATACCATGTGCCACTATGCGAATGTGTGCAATATATTCTCTCGCTTATTCGTGTCGGGACATGTGCGTCACGGGCAGGTGTTTGATCCTGGGTAGTAGGTTCTGCATGACCATCTAGGGCTGGACAGTCTCGTGCACAACTACTACACATTCCAACTTGTGTCCAGATATCTACGGGAATGGACTTTGTGTCTTCATACCCATTCTAATGTTTACACAGGTTACTTATCCTATGAGGGATATCCCAGAAATTGAACAAGACCAAAACAAGTCAAATACCGACCATTCTTCTGGCGTTACGAAAATGTGCTGGGGCTTTTACATGCAAGGGATACATAGTTTGCAATCCTGAAACTGCCTAGGGTAACACTACCTACTACATATGCGTAGTGGTCACTATGTGTAGATGTGGCTGCACCAAACCAGTAGGCCAAGTATGGCTGGATTTGGTGGACGTTTAGGTATGGGAGTGGGTTGTGTGCTGTGGGAGGGGATGCTGGGTAGTCCATTATGCATCCAGGTGTGTTGCATTTGATATGGCCAGTTCCATCAGGACCAATCTGTGGGTATGTGCCGGTGACATGTCTATACATTTGTATTGCACATTTTAATATTCATATGTTTGTGGGATTGTGTTCTACAGTATGGCCTGTCTGGTTGTATTGCAGATGTGTATACATGTTTTTGTGTTTCTTTCTGCTTCACCCGCTGCTCCCTCATACACCTCCGGTTCACCTATTCTGCATACGACACAGTGTCCCCCTGGAGGATTATACTATTACCCATCCCCCACACACACATATATTCCTGACACTCCATCCATCACTGCTTTGGTTGATGGCCCATGACACGGTCAAGGTAACACATTGCATACCCTACATATGTCAGGTACCTGTTTGGTTGTGTGGACTACCCTGCCATGTTTGACTTTCCACATGCTATACCTCACGCAAGTAGGTACACGCCCATACTTAACTTTCATGACATGGTTGGTATACCCGGGTAATACCTGTTCAACTGACACATCCTGACAAGTTCGGCTTGGACCGCTGATGTGCGGATTTTGGCCGACTGTTCTAATCATTGGTAGGATGCCACCTTTTCCTATGTCCAGGATGGGATATATTCCGAACACATATCCGAATGTACTGGACAACACGTACCCACAGTCAATGGTACAGATAGTACTGTTCCTTTCAGCCTACATGTTGCCTTATTGTTGTAGCAGTTTATATGCTCCTTCTGTTTCGTTTACATGCTTATTCTATTTTCTGTTACATTTGGTATGTGAAATATTGACATACCTATTGTATGTGACTATTACATGTGTTGTAGGATATAATTCAGTCATACGGTCGCTAGATATGTACATTTATCGTGTTTTTTGTTATGGACACATCTGCCCAGCTGTGTACCCTCCCTCACAATATGGGTCAGCTGGTGACCCTGACCATTGGGCTGGACGTACCTATTGGCGGCGCGCTAACATATGATGCATGTCATTTCTACTTGGTATAACTATCTACACTGCGTTGGACTACAGGCACACGGTTTTCAATGTCATTTGTTCTCAGCATAAGGACCCGTTATTCCCTACCGTGCATTTGTGTTTGCTTCTTCATTTTGTGTTTGCAGGAACTGTCCTGCATGCTTTGCATACGTTTCAGTATCCACGGACACTGACAGATGTGATTACTATTGCTTGCAAATTGTTATATGCAAGCATTTTAGGTTGCACGTCGACAGCTGACATTTCCACTCCTCCGTGCGGAACTTCGACACGCCCTATGCACTCATGCTCCTTTCTTATGCACGTGGCTGTGGCGGCAGCACGCGTTCATTAGTATGCATTTGGCGCTACTGCGCCATCTTCATGCCGCACGGTCGGCGCAAGCCTAACGCCGGCCTTGCGCCGAGCTTCATGAATCCCGGGGGTGGAGTCTTTCTACCAGCAAATATGTTTTGTCTCTTCAAACAGTTCCAAGATGACCTATAACATTCATTTACAAAAGCTGAAAACTGACTAGAGCAATCTAAATGACTACTCAATCCAAATAAAACTAAACTAAATTTATTTCCACCTCCAACCCAACATTCAGACTATTTAACATTCTAAAAAATATTATTAGTCAATATTACTAGAACTGAGCAAACTCAAAATACAAAACTGTTGTGAGGCATAGGTATCCTTAGATTAAGATTCAGTCAGTTCATCCAATGTACAGTTCAAACAAATAAATAAATAAACTGAGATTTCTTTATAAAGTCAAACTTTTCCTAACAGAATATGCAAGCAAGACCAGTCCTTAATTTCCTGAATGTCTCATTAATTTTCTCTAAGCTACACTCTTCCCTATTCTCCAAACTGGAGCAATTGCATAATAAGACTGCAAATTTGAACTCAGTCATATTCTCGTGTACAGATAATATACATTACACAGATATGCGTAAGGTTGTTACAACCATTGTTAGTGTGCGTCTGCACATGGCTCTGATCGCAACTGCTTTGCTCGATGGTGGTCCATATATATATATATATATATATATATATATGTGTGTGTGTGTGTGTGTGTGTAAATATATATATATATATATACACACACACATATATATATATATATATATATATATATATATATGTGTGTGTGTGTGTGTGTGTGTGTGTGTGAGAGACGAGCAAACCTGATAAACATCCCAAAGATTACCATACATGCCATGCACACACCTCAGCACTTGCGAACAGCCCCACGTCGGAATCCAGTTATGTTAGGTTGGAGGAAATTATCATCCCATTCTTAACCATCTGAAGAGGGAGTCACTGTTGAGCATGTATTCTCTGCAGTATACACAGAGGTAGAGAACAGCTCTGTTTTACATCTTGAAGTACTATTGCAACCATATTACAACAGTATCTATATTTTATTAGTTTGCCATCCATTGCACAAATGAGTTGCAGGTCAGTGCCCATCGCTGTGTGGAGGCTGAGACATACAAGAACTGTTTTTGTCATTGTTCCTGAGATCGTTGAAATTGAGAAAGTTATGACTGAAGAAGGTGAGAGTAGTGCACCTTCTAGAGTATAGAGTTGTTGCAAGTCATCCAAGATTTTTATGGGCATTTCCTATAGACATTCCAGCTATAGGCTCCCACATGATGTCTATACTAGGTCACAGTATAATGCTGATGACCGGATGGTTTGCCTAACGCTGTCACCAATGTTGCTGGCATCCCACGCATGGGAGAACAGTATCATCACCACAATAATGACTTGAGTCAATGCAAGTCTGACCTCTTTGAGCAATAGGAGGCTGACATTAGGGTGTAGTCACCACCTCAGTACTGTATGTATGCCATCTTTTAGCTAAACAAATAACCTGCCACTGCATACCACCATCCATTTTTCTCATAATGCCTTGTTTATGTCTGTATCCTCTAAAGAGATCAAAAGGCATAGGAGATGCACAGGGACACACAAGAGAGCCAGGATGAGAATACATGCTGTTGTGAAAAATGTACCTGTCGGCACTGTAACATTTGTAGCCATTCAAAATAATTATGTATAACTTTTCGTCATCAGTACTACATCTGTCAGTACTGGCATAGCTAAGTGGTAGTAATGTCACTGTGCAATGTTAGAAGTGTGCCTCTGCATGCCTCCTCGTCTTTTTTTAATTTCTTCACATCTTTTTGGGTTTCTAATACCATGACAGGAATGGACCCCATTCCTAAGTCAAAGTACGATTAAAGTTCATGAAATTACTATTGTTTCACTCTTTGATGTCAGCCAAAAGTGCTCTTCGCAGCACCCGCAATGTGCCCAATAATGACTCCTTCAGCAATTCGTACGGTGTTACATGAATTGGTAACATATCTAAATACGATTGTAAATTCTTTTTTATAAGACCCGTTGCTCCTACTACTATTGGAACTGTCTGGGTATCTTTCTTCCACTTGGCTCTCATTTCTGCCTGCAGATCCAGGTATTTTATGACTTTTCTGTAGGCAAGACACTGTAGTCACTGGGTGTGGCGATTTCAATGATCAATGCTACTTTTGTCTTCCTCCTGTATAGGTGGACTGGTGGATTATCATGTTAAGTCTGTGTGCACTGTGACTGTTAGAATGGCCATAGCTTCATCCACCCCAAAAAGTTTTTGCTGTCATTGTAAAGTATATTTCATTGCTGTAATATCAATGCACCTCTACAATGTCCATATCTGTAATATCCATAAATAGTTAACTGGGCATTTCTTAATGTACAATAGAAGTATATGCCCCTTGTCTATCACCTGTAGTGGATATATTAATTGTAGGATCAGCATGTTTATTTTGTATATGTATAGTTTTATTATTGTCAAAATTCAAGTAGCATCACACACACAACTTTCCCTTTTCCAGATATTTTATTAATGTACATATAATTGGTTCCAATTGTTCATTATAAAAAGTGTAGCCTTCTGACAAATCATAGACATTTGACATCACTGTTGCATTTCTCCACGATTCTTGAACTAAGTTGAAAGGTATACTTCTACTCTATCTGTATTCCACTCATTCCTTATCTGCGCACCTGGTCTTCTACACTCTACTTGCTTACCATTTTCATCTCTGTAGTATACTCCCATTTCCAACCTTTAATCTGGTCAAATATTAGCTAAACTCACCACAAACTTGCCCAAAAGGTCCTTATAAAAATTTTTCTGTGATCATACTTTGAGTGATGGGTCACAGAGAGCAACATCAGTGCATATGTGTAACCAAAGAGATGTAACACATCTTGTTCTTTGGCAAATATGAAGTGCAATTCTAGTCACACACTAAGGATATTGCCATCAAATACACAAATGAAATAAGCACCACTGCACTTCACCATACAAATGTGAAATAAAGTAAAGGTAATGTCTTTAGTTTAATTACTTTGATTGCTCAGTGTACTCATTAAGTGATTAGTACTATGTTAATGCAGAGTGTGTGTGTGTGTGTGTGTAGCAATTCTAATCCCCCGAGGGTTGCATGTTGTTTTACAGTTACAGTGTTTGATTTGTAGTCTGCATAGTCTGCAAAAGTGCTGCATTCCCCTGATCTGTGTGTTTTATGACACCTTTTACTCTGACTCATTATGTGCTCCCCTTACTAGGGAACTAAGGACATTCTGCCAAGTGCACTGAACTGATGGGTTGACACCCCTGAAGGTACCATGACATTATACTGCAGGTCCACTTCTCACAATGCAATTTATTCACGACTGATGCAGGTTAATGCATCATGCAACTTTACTGTATCCCACCTCTCCTGTCCAAGTTTCACATTGTTCTACTTTCAAGAAGTGTCATAACATCTTTTTCCATTGTGTTTTGAAACACTTCTTTGGTAGACAGCTCATTTTGCACTCTTCTGTCCATCTCTGTGGTTTCTGTTGATATAGTTAAACCTCTCCTCTAACCTCAGCCATATCTGATATGTTTCCTTTCATGGATCATTCCTTTGCATATATATTGTTGTACATTACATCAACATTATCAATGTACTTTTCCTGTTGTACATGTGAACTAGTGACAATTACCAGAGGTGCTCGTACACATTCAGCATTTCCGGCAGCTGCTCATACTTTAATCAGGCTGTGAGGTAGTCTAGTACAATCTGGCCATGGGACTGTACTGCAACAATGACTAGGAGCTGCTCATTGCACACAACGGCTTGGACTTCCAACTTAAATATAACAATTCTGTGTCTGCACAAACAAAAAGAACAGGGGAAACAGACTGCCAGCACAAAACCATTACTGCCATATTCAGACATTGCACCAGTTATGCAAGCCCCTAAAAAACAACAAAAACAAATGACATCACATGTATATATATATATACATATATATATATATACACACACACACACACACACACACACACACATATATATATATATATATATACACATATATATATATATATATATATATATATATATATATATATACACACACACACACCTTCAGAGCAAGGGTGTAGGCAGGCTTACTCTTTGTACTCTATTGAGTACATTTTTCTGAGCATCACTTAGAAACATTATGGATTTCTTCAGGCCATGTGATGTCTACAACACTCTAAATGAATTCTTCCAACAACAGGTACATTACTGAGAAGCTTGTTAATTTAAAAACAGAATGTTTAATAGTTTAGAGTCACAGCTAAAATGATGCATTTATGTTGTGTTGAAGGTGGCAGCATTTTGAAAGTTGTCAATTTTTTTAAATGCCAAGTAAGGTGTGGGCAGCAAAAATACCTTCTGAGTACAAAATGGATTTTTTTGGCTACACCCCTGCTTCAAAGACACCACCAGTAATGCACACATGTCTACACAAAACAGTCTACTACATCACATTCAATATAATGTGAAGTCGGCATTCCTAAAGTTCAACATTTACTTACCTTCAAAAAGTATTTATGCATGTGCATTTTATATACAAATATGTTTGTGTATGTATGTATATGTATATCTATCGGTATCAAACTAAAATAAAAAACACATCCAATGCACTTGGATCAGTCTGCTAACATGGCTGACAGGATAACAATCAAAGAAGCAAAATAATTAGTCTAGGATGCACTGTAATGGAGATATTAACTACTGTTTATGACTTATTTTTCATATTTCTACATTTATATTTATATTGTCATAATGGAGCGAGTTACATGTTACTAAGGGCCATAGTGTGATAGTGTGAACTATCATGATGGGAAACAGAAAAATACACAGTCACTATCTATGTATAAGTACTGTGCTCAAGAAACTGATTGCTGTTTGCTCGTAATTATGAAACTGTGTTATATTTCTATATGTATAGTAATATTTCCAAATCCAAATGACTTACCAACTATAGCATAACATAAGGTGAAACCTTAGATGATGTTAGAGAAAATTGTTATTGCTATGAAAATTGTAGGTTTTACAACTTAATAGACCAGAGTGCCATAAATGGACATAAATTACTTCTTGGGATTATCCTGACAGTGTATACGTAATTAATGTTGGGAGTAGAATTCTAAGTTGTCCCTACTACAGCACATTACAGTACTTTAAATTTACCAAGTAGTTATTCTTTATACGATTGTGTTTCACAGTAATGCAGGAACTGCTGCCAAGAGTTACATGTAAATTTGACAAATCAGTGGGTTTTCCTGCTCAGATCCCCAGCTTCATAAGCCTTATTTTGATTCGATTTTAGAGGTGACACATTAAAAGCTACATAAGGAGGGTTTAGACAAAAGGATATGACATGCAGCATGGTGTTAGGATTACCCAACAGCTGCATAAGAGGAGACAGTGGGCTCTTAGTTACAATATTTAGTAATAATAAAGTACTTAGACCCCTCATGGTGGCTATGCAACCAGGATATATTAGATAAGGAGACAAAGCAGTGTGGGTGATGTATAGTGTACCTGGTATGAGAGAACAGTGTGGGTGATGTATAGTGTACCTGTTATGAGAGAACAGTGTGGGTGATATATAGTGTACCTGTTATGAGAGAAGTGTGTAGAGGATGTGTACAAGACTTTCTCCATAACACTGAGACGTACTTTGAAATCTAAAGCTGCCTTCAAGCTGTCTGTGGGTGCATCTCTAACTGATGAGCCATTATGACTTCATGTTTAGATGACACAAAGGGATGTCAGCATGTCTTGCAGTTCAACATTCCTTTCAGGCAGAGAAGCAAGAACAAGCATATTTGAGCAACATAGTTCAGGAAGTGGCATTCTTTGAATAAATACTAAGAAGACCTTAGCTTGCAGCACCACATTGCCAAAATACAGCTGGATGCCTCAGTTGCTATGTTAATATGTTACCTTTCACTTTCCACTGCGTGTGTACTTCCAGTGAGTGAAAATGCGTTATTTTGTTTGGCATTACCTGTCCATGTTATTGTAGTCTTGATTCTGTGATACAGTTTTCTTCCCATAAATTGTAGTGTTGTAGTTGTTATCTATAATAATAGTAACATATTCCATATAATTACCTTTTACGGATTTGTTAATCTTAATTGAATTTTAATGCAAGCATTCATGTGAAATAAATTAAATACATGTTATTTTGCTTTTCTTTTATACAGATCATTTAAAAACTGAAGCAGAGCTGGCAGAAGAGAAACGCATCTTGAATGAGATGCTGGAGGTGGTAGAACAACGTGATGCCTTGGTGGCACTTCTAGAAGAACAAAGGTTACGAGAAAAGGAAGAAGACAAAGATTTGGAAGCAGTCATGCTGTCCAAGGGTTTTAACTTGAACTGGTCCTGATCCAGTACCCTATATAAAAAGATTCAATTACTTCATGAGTTTCCAGTTTGCTGAAATGTCAGTTGATTGTCATTTCAATAGCTGAAGCTACACAAGGAAACCATCTTATGTACCCAGTCTTTGAACCTTATATTACAGGAGTGCATTGTTGTTGCAAGCTGCAGCATAGCATGCATGACAATGTTTTAAATATGGAAATCTATCTCCAGTTAAACAGCTTTTCTCCCTTTTCATACTGGGAGATGATACACTCCAGAGTATCTGCCTGTACTTCAAGCTGAGTTCAGGGCTGTATATTGTTAAATTTGATTGATCTTTGTACTATACATATACTTTTTGTGTTATTAATTGCAACAGTTGATAATGTGGAGAACTGTTACACATCTTGAAATAATTTGTCCATTTCCAGCAAATCAAATTGTTAGCAGTTTGTGACTTCTATAAAGCTAGTGCTTGAGAATAAGCAGATGCCCTTGAAACCCAATGAAGCAGTGGAGATCTTCAACATTCTGTCTAGGCTCGGTCGTACTAGAGCAGAAGTAGAAAACAGATGCCATTACATGTGCCATCAGATGAGTTCAAAAGGCCATTTTTCAGTGGAGTGTTTGATCAGAACCAGCAGAAATCTGTTGGGAAAACAACTTAAGGATCTTCTTCAACTTTATTCCTTTTTACAAAAGGGAGAAATTAACTCAAGCACATGGGATGGTAGACATTCTTATCTGCCTCTTTGAACTTGGAAATTAGAAGTATTTACTAAATTCCAGAATGGACAACCCTTCGAAACCTGTATAATAAGTAACAGAATTACATTTAACAGTTATTAACTCTCAATTGTATATTTATTAAAAATGTAAAATGCATCTGGTTGCAGATCCTAAAGACTCACTGATATACCACAATGAAGAGTGGTAATCATTCAATGACTGAAACATTTCTCAATGCAATGTTTTTATGTTTACTTTGCCAGTTATTTATGGAGGGAGCCTATGTTGGGAAATACATAACTAAAACAATATCTTTTTCAGTGGTTTTATTGCATATTTGAACTGACAATGTGTTTTCTATAGTTGCTTTTTTATTTGTATTTCTAATTTCCATCATTTCTTAAAAGGTCATAATCTTATTGTCATATATAGCAGCTGCTCTGAATATCCTTCCATTTAAAATTATGTTGATAGGAATTTATCTAATATCCCTGTTTGCAGGAGTTATCCAACAAAAAAGATAAATGGTTGGTTGTCTAAGAATAACCACAGACAGACTTTTCGGATTCTACAATTAAATGCATTTAGTACTGAGATTTTCAAAGTACATTTTGTCCCACTGCATCTGATATAAAAGGTTTATAATGAATCAAGAAAGCATTTTCTGCGACACAAAAAAAGCAGACCTTGAATATGTACATTTCAGTACAGCATGGCAGTTGTGATTGTCCTTGTTTTGTCCATAAATGAGTAATCTAGGATAGTGTATGAATATCTTTATAAATAACTCTTAATCTAGATATAAATGAATGTGTTATACTTTTGGACCAATAAGAGGATGAAATGTTCAGCAAAACTACCATTCAGCTTCAGTAGACATAATTTTGTGCAGTGACTGATGAGTGATAGGTTGGCCCTAGAGAACAGTTTAGTTGGTGATAATTTTAGTGCTAGTAGTAGAGAGGAACATATCTTTCCTCCAGAGGGAAGGAGGCCTCCAATCATCAGATTATGTATTAATGCAGCTGGAATGGTTATTTTAGGGTGATGTGATGTGACTTTGGTATTTAAAGCCCTGTGGCACCCTTGGATGCTAGATCATTAGGTTGTGACTGCAATAATCAGATTGAAAACATAGAGAAACCTTTAATGACATTTTCTGTGTTCTTATTCAGCCTGGATATCCAGCAGCATTTCAGATCTGTGGATCATGTTACAGTTTCTAACTCATGACTACACATATAATATGGGCTTTGTTCTTGCGGCACTGCAGCATGTCTGTTAAGAGTTTTTTTGAAAGCAAACCTGTGTTAGTCTATGATGGGGAATAGATGCAATTTTGTCTGGATTCATTGTTAATTTTGTTTCTTCTAACAAACCAAACTGACTCTTTGAACTTATAGTAAATCAAGAGTTTAGCACAGATCTTCTTCTTCTTCTTCTTTTTCATCCCCCAGGTTAGATAGATATTTTGATCATAATCAGGTTAATTTTCTTAGAGTAATAGGTCAAGCTGATGTTTACTGGTCCCCATAAGAAATGCAGGATTGTATTAGTTAGGAGTTATGAGCCGACAGAGAGAAGTGGTTAGCAATGGAGTGGGATGTGATCACAAGGCAACACTGTACCTTTCAAATGGCAACCTCACCAGCTGGCTGTTAAGATTTTGTTTGCTTCTAGCAATGTTAATATGCAAGGAAATCTTGTTAAATTATTGAATTATGCTGCATTATTGAATACAGTTGTGTGTATATATCTTTATGTAAATACACATATACTTCACCTTCTTGCATCACCTTATGGTAACCCTAAACTTATCCATATCACTAACCCAAAGCATATGACACACACACACACGTCAGTACACATGCATGGCACAAGAACTATTTCCTTCCCTAACCAATACCCTAACCCTAATCTGCAAACACTTCCACACACAGTCTCAATGCAGAACCGTTCAGTTTATCTAAAGGTTTCAGCATTACCATCATTACCACGGCCACACACACACAGTATATATATATATATATATATATATATATATATGTGTGTGTGTGTGTGTGTGTGTATATATATATATATATATATATATATATATCAAAAAACAAAACAAAGATCCCAGCCACTAAAGGTAGGTACTGGAACTTGTGTATAAATACGTAGAAACAAAGTACCAAAACAATGACAGCAATAGGCATAAACCAAATATTTTAATAAAGCAAAATAAATTACTATTACACAAATAAAAAGACAAGCGCTTTCGGGTATAAGCCTTTTTTCAAGTCTTAAAACTTCAAAACATTATGTTCTCTTAAAAAGTGTCTCTTAACCAGTATCATAAAAGATGTATATAGTCATAGTTTTTTTTCTAAAACTGTATTGGTTGATTAGAAAACTATATCCAATCATGACATTTACATTCTAAAAAGGCTGTTCCTTCTTCATTGGTCAATGTAAAGTCAAATGGCCAATAAAAAGCATAAAAACACTTCCAAGTCATTGGTTCTAATATAAAAGCATGGACCAATCATATATAAAATGTAAATAGATCATAGTTTTTATAAAATTATTTTGGTTGATCAGAAAACTGCATCCAGCCTTGACATTTGCATGCTAAAAAGGCTATTCCTTTTTTATTGGTCAATATAAAAATTGAATGGCCAATAAAAAGAATACAAACAGTTCTAAATCATTGGTTCTACTATAAAAGCATGGATCAATCTGAATTCAGATGTTAAACTATCTTCATTGGTTGCATAAAAATGCTGATAGATTCCTACCCAAGAAGAATGAATGTTGTAATTAAATCAAAAGGTGCTTCAACAAAGTATTAGTTTAAGGGTGTGCACACACAACAAAGTATTATTTTAAGGTTGTGCACACTTATGCAACCAGTGTATTGTACATTCTTTATTTTTTATATTTTTTCCCCTAACAGATTTGTTTTTCAATTGAATTGTACAGGTTATAGGTCACATTACAGGTGGGAAAAGTTTTGAAATGATTTATTGTGGTCTCATTTTTTATATCACAAAAACCTGGTATTTTCACAGGGGTGTGTAAACATTTTATATCCCCTGTATATACATATAATGCCCATCAATAAACCAGTATGTAAATGCACATGTACATACATATAACAGCAAAATTATGTTCATCTGTCCCAAAATTAAAAAAATCAAAATCAGAAAATATAAACAGCTGAGCGTGAATGGTTAACAAAGACACAAATGTGAAAACAAAACAAAGTGCCTGGACATGGGCAACTGGGCAAAAATGGACACGCTCAGAATAACCAAAACAATAGTATTTACAGTGGCAAATATCACGTAATAAATGCCAGAAGCTGTAAAGCAAAAAGCAGTGTGTTAAAAAGATGGGTGAAACAAGACTATCAGAAAACATAAAAAGCTATCCTGAGCAAGTAACTCACCCCACATGACTGTGCTACTTCCAATACAAATGCCAGTAGTATCCAAAAAATCCAAAATCCAAAGGCAAGTAAAACTATTTATTAACATTTAGTTTTACTTGCCTTCGGATTTTGGATTTTTTGGATACTACTGGCATTTGTACTGGATGTAGCACAGTTGTGTGGGGTCACTTACTTGCTCAGGATGGCTTTTTATGTTTTCTAAATGCCAGAAGCTACTAATGCTCACACTGAATATAAGAACCCACATCATCCAACCATCTATCAGCATATATACATCTAAAATATATACACACACATACACACATATCTTTGCGTGTTACATCTAAATAATTAAGTTATGAGTATTTAAGTCTATGCTTTTTGAGAACTGGTTTGAGGGAGAGGCAGGTATTTAAGCATGGAAAGATATCAGCTCGTAGATCTCCTATCCAGTTCATTTCAGCTAACTCAGTCTCAGCTACATTATCTCCACTTTGTGGGTTGGGGAACACAATCTGAAGAGCAAAAAAAAAAAAAGAAAATTATGGGAATCACTGTCTAAGATATGTTTAATTAAAGGACTTTTTGTATCCTTCAGGAGGATATCACTAATATGTTTGAATATCCTTTCTGTAACTATTAGTCTTGCCAACATAAAAACATTGACACTGTTGGCAATGCGCAAGGTATACCAGATTCTTTGTAGTGCAATCAGCATATAGTTTTGGAAGATATTTCCTATGAGTAGAAGGATGTATAAAGCCCTGTAAGTTGAAGATACAGCTACAAGATGAGCAGTGCGTACAAGGAAAAGTTCCAATCCTATTGGAATAAATATGTTGACTTAGGACAGAACCATTACATAATATTCATATTAAATTTTTATTTTGCCTAAAAGTAAAGACTGGCACATCACCCACAATCGCTCTTATCTTTTCATCACTGGCCAAGATTTTCCTGTTGTTCCTAATAATGTTACATACATATTGAGTGTCATTAGAATATTTCAAAACGACTCTTGTATGTGAGACCTTGGGTGAATGGTCATCAATATTGCATGTTGACATATCATTTTTGTTCGCATAAAAGATGGGTTTTCCATGTGTTAGTCTCTCTTCCCTTGTTTCATTTATCTGACATATGACCTCTTTATGCTTATATCCTCTAGATGTAAATTGCAGGCCCAAAGAGGAAATCGCCTCTTCAAAGTCCTGATCTTTTGTGTGCAGTCTGGAGTTTAACATTTGGCCTTTAAGGATGTTGTATATGTACCTTGGATGCATGCTATTATGCACTAATAAACTGTTCCTTTTAGAGGCTTTATTAAAATAGCTGTATTAAACACCCCTTGTCAAGTTTTAATAGGACTTCCAAGAATTCTATACCACTGTCTGAGTGGTGCTTGGTAAATCGTAAAAAAACTCGTAGTGGTTTCAAGATATATAAGAAAGTTCTCCAACATCTCAACCGTACCTACCCAAATGATGAAACCTTCGTCCACAAAGTGCTTGTAGTATTTTATGTATGAACTATAGGCCTGTTTTTTCATTTCATGTACCTGTTCCCAGTATGCCAGGACTATATTTGCACAGGGGGTGCACATAGCCACCCCCATTTCTGCCAGTATATTCTCTCTTCATACATGAAAACATTGTTTTCCAAGACAATTCCTAGGAGCGTACAAATTAAACCAGTTTTATGCTTGGTGTACCCTTCTTTATCACTAACAAAGTGTTCAACTACCTGTATGCCATAATCATTTGGTATTACTGTAAATTAACTTTTGATAGCCATAGTTACCATGCAGACCAACTTCTGATCTATGGACCTCAAATCACACATTGATAGAGATTGCAAGAAGTCTTGGGTGTCCCTGAGAACTGTATGCGCAGACATAAGTGCATCCTTCAACTCCTGTTCCACATATATGGAGAGGTGCTTTGTTGCCCATCCCTCTCCTGCAAAAGTTGGGCATTTCTTTGATCCTTATGAATTTTGGGCAGTCCCTTAATGGTCAGAATGGTAGGATGCTGGATCTTGAAAAATTCATATAATTCCTGATTTGTTTTATCATGCTTAAACAGCTCAAGCAAAACATTATTTATATCTTTGATCATCAGATTCACTCTGTCGATCAGTAATTACATAGATTTTATAATCATGAAGCATATCCAGCATCTTGTTATGATAGAAGGACCTATCCAATACAATATAGCTCCTCCTTTATCAGCAGGGCATATAATCAAACTTGTAAGTCCCTCAGTGCTTTTTTCTCATCCTGATTAAGGTTATGGAAATGATGCCTGTTATTATTCGATGCCTTAGTAACGTCATTTTCACATACTTTTAAAAAAGTATCAAGATCCAGCATGCATGCTCACACACATATCTCACATATGTATATATATATATATATATGTGTGTGTGTGTGTGTGTGTGTGTGTAGATAAGGTTCCTGTTGAAAGTTCTAGAAAGGTGTAAGTATAATTGGAAGGATATAAACTGGTATGCCAATGCTATTTTACCTTTTGGAAAAGCACTTATTACCACATTTTCATTGTGCGCTCACTACTCAGTGATTAGGGGTGAATTTGATTTTTTAATTTTCTAAAATTAAAACGTAGATTCCTTCTGACAGAGTGATATCCTGAATTGAACAGTTCAACATATAGATAAGCCATTGTGTCATGCAACAAACAGCACCTTATAGCATTCACAGAGCAGTTCCATATGTTCTACAGAATTCATTATCTGGTTAACTAAAATGTTTTCATTATATTCTTCCAGACAGCATTACTTCTGTTAATACTTCATGACAAAGATAAGAAATAGTATTTACCTGTCTGGATAGATAAATAGTCATTCACGTTTTCCATCTCATATAGACTCCAGTGTAGAGATCACTGCCATGTTTTTTTCTGGCTATGAAATACCCTGTTTTGTAGGTCTTCTGCAATGCAGTAAAATTTAGCAACATCCTCCAAAACTCTCAAATTTCATTCCACAGGGAGTTTGTGGAGGAATGGGTTCAGTACCCAAAGGATTGCCTTCCTGTACAGAAAATGTTCCTTGCTTATTAAATAGAGTAACACCTTAGCCTCCTTCAAGTTACGTATTGATGATTGGATGGGTTCACATAATCAATACTTCAGGCTTATACAGAAGGTAAGTAAACCTAACAGTAAAACTTCATAGACTATATGGCTGGGATATAAATGACTGTTCCAACCACCTGCCTAATACTAACCTATGAACTTGTAAAGCATATCTTAGTTTGTCATATGCAGCGCTTGCATAATACACTCGATGTTTAGTAGTTTGTCTCTCTCTCTTTTTCTGTCCCTTTCTTTAGAATGAGCAGGAAAACCCTCTTCTCCAATTTTACCTTCCAACTAATAGTCTGCATTCAGCACTTTAAGCTTTCCCAGTTCATGTGAAAATGCTTTTTTATAAGAAAGTCCCTCTACCTTGCTGTAACTCCCAGATAGCAAATAGCATTAAGCACTGCATGGACTATTTGACTTAAGGCAAACTGAAAAGTTTGCAACTGGAACCCAAAGTCCTGTTTTTTCCGGGGCACCTTTTTTTCTACATAACTTCTAATTAAGCTATATTTTGCTTCTCAGTATAATTGAGACATTCCCTTCTCTAGCCCTGTTGTTAGGGCACACACCAGAGTTAAGTTTTCCAGCACTTCTTCCTACTGACTTACTGAATTAACCCTATCATGACTTTGTATGTTACAGTACCAAGTTGGACATTGCTGTACATTAGGAAATTTTCCTCTTATTGAGGTACAGATTTTTTGGGCATTACAAGTTTCAACAAGGTGAGAAACAGAGCCTCCTACATCATGGGGAGTGCCTGAGGTGCAGGGGGTTGCTCCCTTCAGAACTGTTTAATTTATTGTTAGAAGTAGATCTACATTTTAAAAGTGTTAGATATCACAGTGCTGAGTCTTACTGTTCCAACAAGGAGCTCTACTTTAACTGTTCGACCTCAGCCTTTCCAGAGGGTTTGTCCCTGATGCCTGGAGAACAGCTGCCTGTACACAACCATGACCCCACTACAGACCTAGGTAATTAAAGGCCCATCAGCCTCACCAGCTTTATTTGCAAAGCCATAGAACATATCATAGCAGAACTCATTTATGCATACATAGGCAATTTAACTGATCTAGACTCTACTCAGTTTGATTTTATGAAAGGCAGATCCTCTCTCCTGATCATAGTAAACTTCTTTGAAAAGGTTACAGAGGCTATAGACAGTCAAATTTCCATGCACATTGCTTATGTTGATCAGGCTAAGGCATTAGGCATTATCTCTTTAGCTGGTATTATTGAAAAGTTAGACAAACTTAATGTAACTCCTATGTTGTCTGCTGGATTGCAAACTGGGTTTTCAATAAATTCCAAGTAGTGAAAAATGCTGGTACCTATACAAACATAAACTTGTATCTAATGGGATACAGCAGAAATCAGTGCTGGCTTTCTCCTGTCTGGCATTTATTTTGCAGCCATCCAAGCCAGTATCCCTGTAGTGTGGTCAGCTGATTTGCTGATGACTGTAATCTGGGCACTGTTAACCATTTATCCACTGATACTAAACAGCTCAAGAAAAAGATGGAATATGCACATACCTGGTGTACTGAAAATGGTATCAAGCTAAATGCAGAAAAATCCAGTATAGTAATGTTCAGCAAAAAAGATTTTCCTACTTCACATGCTGGTGGTATTTCTCTTCAAACAAATGCAGTCATAAGAGACTTGGGTACTTATGTGAATAACTCTGTCTCTCTCATTCAGTTGTTATGTTTCCACTGTAATAAAGAAGTTCTATCTGGCTCTGGCTCAGTAAATTTCTAAGGGACTATCTTCAAGATCCAAAGAAGTTATCTTAACAATGTACTGTTTCCTTATCAGAAACATCATCAAATATATTGCCTCCTTTGGTATGTACAAATCTAAGCAAATCACTCAAATAGAAAGCCCCTAATTATTTTTAACCAAAAAAATAAATAAATTAATAAAACCCATAAATCCTTCAACTATCCTAATAGATTAGAACAACTTTCCCTAAATTCAGTTTTCCTATGTCTTGCTTTTCGAGACTTGACAGTTCCAATCCTATTTGATGTCCTCTTTCTTAGCAAAATCAGTGGCTCTACTAACACTTGCATTAGAAACCTAAATTTACACTAGAAAATAAACGAGAGTCACTAGTGGTACAGATTCCTAACAACGTATTTCCAACCAACAGAATAAGTTACAAGTGCAGGTCAAGCAAAGTACTACTCTGCCTTTAAGGCTAGTCTTGATGATTGGGTAGGTAGAAAAAAATGTACACTAGAGTTGCCATGTACAATCCTATTTCATTTGGAAGGGGGCACTATTAAATGCTTTTAAAGAGCTGCACAAAAGTATGTCTAATTAAAGGTATATGTGGCTATGCTTTTTATGGGGTCCCAGTGATCACTTGTCCAGTATCATTCCTATGTTCATGTCTTCCTATTTTGTGTGTGTGTGTGTCTCTGTAGATAGATATAGACATATATGCCTAGGTATAGAGATACATGCAGTTCTTTCACTTTGTATTAGTATTTCAACGTTCTGCAAGGTAAGGAATTTGTTAGTATATCAGGGTCTGTGAAGCACGTCAGAGACAGTATTACCTGTGTGGCAGATATTTTGTCAGCCTAGATTAACTTCATGAGAAATAAAAACACACACTGCTTGCTTCATTAGGAACTTTTGGTCTGAAGATCTGTGTAGTTGCCTTGTTCTGGGACTTCTAACTGCTGAGCAAAAAAAGTCTGCAAAAGACCTGAAAGTTTAGTCTACAGTCTTTTAGTTTTCCCTTCGAGTGCAGTTTGTACTTTTAAGGAAATGCCAGTGAGCCATGCAGTGCAATTAGAGTCCATTGATTCTCCTCCTGCCCCATTTGCAGAATGTTTAATTGTATATATATGTATATATATATATATATATATATATATATATATATGATCTAGAACCAGAAAACACTTAATGGCAACTGAGGCATGTGTTTATTTGTAGTGGTTTGGTAATAAGGTAATTCCAGCTGGGCATCGCCTTTTTTCATGAATATTCTTGGGGTTATAATCCACTGCCATAAATCATGACTTACATTACATGTAAATATTGCAGTTAATATGATAGAGTTGCTTGCAGGCAGAGGTATTTCAGTTGTTAAATAGACATTTGCAGAGGTAATTAAATTGTAGAGTAGACATTTTAGTAATAGAATGAAAACTAAAGATATATCTGTGCAGTGAATACTGGAAAATATTTGTTCTTTAGTCAAATAATGCACAACAATGGTGCTACAATGTGAACTATATCATCTCCCTGGTTTACTCAATTTTTTATTTGTGTTGTGCATGAGCAGTTCTATCTCATATTTTTGCTGAAACTGTTATCACTGCTGTGGGAATGGAATAGGAGTTAAATAATACAGCCTCAGGAGTGTAACAAACCTCACTTGTTTAACCTAATCCTTCAAGATGGATGTTCTTCTTATGAGCTTTCACCTAAAACATTTCTGAAAAACCAGCTTTCCTGCCTAATTCTTTATTAAATAGAGTATCTATTATAATAAACATTTCAGGGTGCAGTTAACAATAGGAAACATTTTTCACTTCATCTGTGTTGGAACTGGTCATTGGTGCTTTCAAAAAGTATTGCTTTTGATAAAAGTCATTTCTCAGGAGTCTGTGAGGTTCTCTGTCACTAGTCTTGCAGTTCTGTTTTCTTGGTTATTAAAAAAAAAAGTATTGATCATGCAGTGTGGAAGTACATTTTTATCTGTTAATTGTGATATCTTCTAAAGGGAACAGTCGTTTATCCATACTTTATCTTCTTCTTCTTTCGGCTGCTCCCATTAGGAGTTGCCACAGCAGATCAACTGTTTCCATTTCTTCCTGTCCTCTGCATCTTGCTCTGTCACAACAACCACCTGCATGTCCTCTCTCACCACATCCATAAACATTATCTTAGGCCTCCCTCTTTTCCTATTACCTGGCAGCTTCATCCTTAGCATCTTTTTCCCAATATACTCTGCATCCCTTCTCAGCACATGTCCAAACCAATGTAATCTTGCCTCTCTGGCTTTGTCTCCAAACCTTCCAACCTGGGCTGACCCTCTAATATACTTATTCCTAATCCTGTCCATCCTCGTCACACCCAGTGCAAATATTAACATCTTCAACTCTGCCACGTCAAGCTCTGACTCCTGCCTTTTTGTCAATGTCACTGTCTCCATCCCATATAACATAGCTGGTCTCACTACCCTCTTGTAGACCTTCCCTTTCACTCTTACAGGTACTCGTCTGTCACAAATCAATCCTGACACTCTTCTCCACCAACTCCATCCTGCCTGTACTCTCTTCTTCACCTCTCTTCCACACTCACCATTACTCTGAACTGTTGATCCCAAGTACTTAAACTCATCCAACTTCCCCACCGCTACTCCTTGCATCCTCACCATTCCTCTATCCTCCCTCTCATTCACACACATATATTCTGTCTTTGTCCTGCTGACCTTCATTCCTCTTCTCTCTAGAGAATATCTCCACCTCTCCACGGTCTCCTCCACCTGTTCCCTACTCTCATACAGATCACAGTGTCATCTGCAAACATCATAGTCCATGGGGACTCCTGTCTGATCTCATCTGTCAACCTGTCCATCACCACTGCAAATAAGAAAGGGCTCAGAGCTGATCCTTGATGTAATCCCACCTCCACCTTAAACGCATACATTGCTCCCACCACAGACCTCACCGCTGTCAAACTACCCTCATACATATCCTGTACCACTCTTACATACTTCTCTGACACTCCCGACTTCCTCATACAATACCACAACTCCTCTCTAGGCTCCCTGTCATATGCTTTCTCTAAGTCCACAAAGACACAATGCAACTCATTCTGACCTTCTCTGTACTTTTCCATCAACAGTCTCAGAGCAAACATCGCATCTGTAGTGCTCTTCCCTGGCATGAAACCATACTGCTGATCACTAATCATCACCCCCCTTCTTAACCTAGCTTCCACTACTCTTTCCCATAACTTCATGCTGTGACTGATCAGTTTCATTCCTCTGTACTTACTACAGCTCTGCACATCATCCTTATTCTTAAAGATCGGTACCAAAACACTTTTTCTCCATTCCTCAGGCATCCTCTCAATTTCCAAGATTTCATTAAACAATCTAGTTAAAAACTCCACTGCCATTTCAGCTAAACATCTCCATGCTTCCACAGGTATGTCACCTGGACCAACAGCCTTTCCATTCTTCATCCTCTTCATAGCTATCCTTACTTCCTCCTTGCTAATCCACTGCACATCATGATTCACTATCCGCACATCATCCAACCTTCTCTCCCTCTCATTCTCTTCATTCATCAACCCCTCAAAGTACTCTTTCCATCTGCTCAACACACTCTCCTCACTTGTGAGTACGTTTCCCTCATTATCCTTTATCACCCTTACTTGCTGCACATCTTTACTAGCTTGGTCCCTCTGTCTAGCCAATCGGTACAGGTCCTTTTCTCCCTCCTTAGTGTCCAACCTTTTATACAACTCTTCATACACCTTATCCTTAGCCTTCACCACCTCTCTGTTTGCCATGCACCTCATCTCCTTATACTCTTGTCTACTTTCTTCATCTTTTTGACAATCCCACTTCTTCTTCGCTAACCTCTTTCTCTGTATACTCTCCTGTACTTCTTCATTCCACCAGCAGGTCTCCTTGTCCTCCTTCCTCTTTCCAGATGTCACACCAAGCACCGTTCTAGCCATCTCTCTTACTATCTCTGCTGTAGTTACCCAGCTATTTGGTAACTCTTCACTGCCACCCAGTGCCTGTCTTAACTCTTCCCTGAACATCACCTCACAATTACCCTTTTTCAGTTTCCACCATTTGATCCTTGGTGCTGCCTTCACACTCATCCTCCTCTTCTTGATCACCAATGTCATCCTACAAACCACCATCCTATGCTGCCTAACTACATTTTCCCCTGCCACCACTTTACAGTCTCCAATCTCCTTCAGACTGGCCCTTCTACATAAGATATAATCCACCTGTGTACATCTTCCTCCACTCTTGTATGTCACCCTGTGCTCCTCCCTCTTCTTAAAATACATATTAATCACGGCCATGTCCATCCTTTTCACAAAATCCACTACCATCTGACCTTCTGCATTCCTTTGCTTAACACCATACCTACCCATCACTTCCTCATCCCCTATGTTCCCTTCACCAACATGCCCATTGAAATCTGCTCCAATCACCAGTCTCTCACCCTTGGGTACAGTCATCACCACTTCATCCAAATCACTCCAAAATTTTTCTTTCTCATCCATCGCACACCCAACTTGTGGAGCATATGCACTAACAACATTCATCATTACACCATCAATTTCCAGCTTCATAAACATCACTCTATCCGACACTCTTTTCACCTCCAAAACACTCTTAGCATACTGTTCCTTCAGGATAATGCCTACGCCATTTCTCCTTCCATCCACACCATGATAAAACAATTTGAAACCGCCTCCAATACACCTAGCCTTGCTCCCCTTCCATCTGGTCTCTTGCACACTCAGTATACCAACTTTCCTTCAGTCCATCATATCAGCTAACTCTTTCCCTATACCATTCATACTGCCAACATTCAAAGTTCCAACCCTCAATATCACAGTCCTAGCCTTTGCCTGCCTTCGGGCATGTCTTCCCCCTCTTCTCCTCCTTCGGCCAACAGTAGCCCAATTTCCGCCAGCACCCTATTGGCCAACAGTACTGGTGGCAGTCATTGTTAACCCGGGCCTCGAACGATCCGGTATGTATTTCTGTACTGTTGTCTGCATGTATGATTTGGCAAAATTTTACACCGGATGCCCTTACCGATGCAACCCTCCCCATTTATCCGGGCTTGGGACCGGCACAAATAAATGCACTGGCTTGCGTATCCCCAGTGGCTGGGTTAGTTTCCATACTTTATAATATGTGTAATCAGCTGGTTAGCATGTGTAGTTTGTGGTATTTCACTGGGCTGGTCTCTTTTCTGTATTTAGTTCTACTCGAAAAAAAAATGTACTGATAAGCTTTAAAACTCAGTCTGCAGTGTATGGCTGATGTGTACATGCATATGTTAAAAATGAAACTAAGCTGGGGATATTTCTTTTGCTAAACTGATCACTTCTTAATTTTTGTGTTTTCTTTACAGTTAGTCTTTGAAGGCAGCACAATACAAATCCAGGCTTATGATAAGAAAAAAGTAAGAGTTCTAGAAAGTTCCACATTTGGTCTGCAGTTCAAAGTTTGGCCAGTCAGCCAATCAGAGCCTGTCAGTTGTTCAACAGGTTTCAAACACTTTCATCCCAGATGTGTTGCTTGATGAAGAAAAAAAAAACAATGAAAGCGAATGTTTGTTTCAGGAAAATGTTTATACATTCTTTTGCAAAATACAAATACTGTATTGAGCAACAGAAGTTCACTGTTACAGTGTTAAAAGCTAAAACCTATAATGCAAAGTAAAATTTTTGCCTGAGAAGTCAGATGCGTTAATAGAAGAGGGTGATTCTAAATGTGAACTTTCTGAGAGGCAAATGAAGGAATAGGAGTCTTACCTCTAGATGATACATTTTTGTATCATTTTAAGTTTGTTTTAGTTTATGGCTCAGCACCATAAATTGAGAAGACTTCCTAAAGCAGTGGCCAGTGTTTTATACGCTTTTTGAGGTTCTACCTGATTAATTCATATTTATCTGTTATTACTCCCATAATGTGAGAATTTTGAAGCTTTAGTAGAAATTGCAGACATTATCCCCACAAGATCTCAAACATCTGAAGAGATATTATTTCTGACTCTAAAAATTCTGAATGCTTATATAAGTCTCTTTAGCCTGATGTTAATCAAGTTGTCTTAGCTATACCAGAGGATATAAGAAGCTTACCAATTACAGTTGTAGTCTTCATAGGTTCATAGGTTCATACTAGGCTATCTGCCCTAGGGCATTTATAACCCTAGCCAGAGTGTGTTTGGCTTTCACCACCCATTTTAAATTAAATTTGCTATGCCCTTTTTTGAAGTTAGTATACTGTGCCTCTGTCTAACAGTGACACAGAAGTGATACCTGGGGTAAAACTACGATCTCCCATCCACTCATCAAGATTCCTCTTGAAGAGAGTCAATGAGGGACTCTGCCTAACCTGGACTGGGATTTTATTCCAGAGTGAAGGGAGCCTCTGGGTTATGAATCTGTCCCTCCAGCATGTCCTGTTTATTTCAGTGCTGAGGTTCAAGTCTCTCGAGCGCGTAGGTCGACGGGATTTGGATTTTCTGAGGTGCAGCATGTCCATTAATTCCAGGCTGGACATGGTGAGCAGGCGGTATGCCACTGAGTAGAGCTGGAGTTTCTTTAAACGGGCAGCATATGGCATCTGTTTGAGCCCTTTGATCCTCTTGGTGAGGTACTTTTTTACTGATAGGAATCTAATTTGTAAGCAATCTTTGTTTAGGAATTCCATTATTTATCAAGTCCATGACCAAACATTGATCTGCCTTTTATCAGAACTAGTTCTAGTGGAAAAAAAAGTTGAACACCACACAGCATTGACTTGAAAAAAATGATAAAATAGTGTTTAGTTTTGTTTTGTTTTTGGTTTTTTTTTTTTTTTTTTTTTTTTTTTGCAGGCTGCAAGTCCCTCTTCACCTGCACATCTCTAAATTTACTAACTCTGGGATTGCACAGCATAGGTAGTAAGGAAAACCTTTGTTAACCCCAGTGTTTTTCAGTGTGTATGTTTTAGTGTAACACAGGAACAGAAGAAGACATAACAGTTTTCATGATATTGTAAACCTACTTGATGAACAACAAGACTCACATTTTGGTAACATGACTTTAAACTCTTTAATGGTTATGACCACAGTGTATATTAACACCTTTTTTGCTTTCTTTTCTTCCCTTCTGTCACTCTGACAGATGTCCAGTGCTCCGAGTCCTTTGCTGGATCTACCAACATTCCAATCAAACCTGATCCACTGTCCCAATTTATGCCAGGCCCAGCGAGGATCGTAAGGACACACTGAGGGAGTTGTGCTGTCCTACGTTAAGCCAGAGGGTTTTCTATTTTTGTGACCTACCTGTTTCATCCTCCCTCCCAGCTTCCATGATGATAGGCAGAGGTGGGTGTGCAATGGGAACATGTGGCATTTTGCCTGCTTCTGCATCAGCTCAGCCATGTCCACACCCTAAATGCCTTTAGACCATGTCTCTGCTAGCAACATTCTCAGCTTCCACCTAAAAGCATCTCTGGAGATGCCCACAAAACTGCCCACCCACCCAGGGATGGAAATTCCCTTTCCTCCCTACAGCTCTGTCATTTGACCAAGCCTCTAATCAAACCTGGGTTGATTGGATGATAGTCAGAGCTTTATCTATCTATGCTACCAGAGTGATTGTGTGTATGAACACTTGAATTCTGTGATGCAGGATTTTGCTTTAGAAACTTATGGAAGTAAAGTGCTTAAGACACTGAGCACTTCACCAAGACTGCCCCAACATATGTATAAAGCCATATATTAGGCTGCATTTCTGAGAACTAAATCAGCAGCTACTTCAGTTATATTGTTAGAGGAAAAGCTTTGCAGAAGGAACTAGAGCTTTCAAGTAGCTAATGAATACATTAGTTAAGAGTATAACCCTTTCTGACTTCCAAGATGGCTGCACATTAATTAACAACTTAACTTCAGCTCTCCCAGTGAAAACAGAAACTGAGAAACTGCAGCCAAAGATATTGTCAGCTTGAGTAAAATTCAATTATCGGCTAGTAAGTACACTGTGAGAATGTCTACAAAGATGAAATTAATAGAACCTAAAAGAAAATCAACTAGAAAAGGTGAAGAGAAAACACTGACTGGGAAAAGTCCTGCAGCTGTTCAGCAAACAGCAGTTCATGTTCCAGCTTTGGTGCAAGATATGGCTTGAATACTGAAGGATTATATCAGCTCAAATAACAAAAGGCTGGAGAAAATGGAAGACACTTTAAACAGACATTGAGACGAGCTGATAAAACTGTAAAAATAAGAGGTTGAAATGAAAAAAAGGCTGGCTGAGCTCAAGAAGAGATTTTTTTTCAAAAATGGTAAAATTTCAAGACAGAGCACACAGCGAAAATGTGAAATTTTCTGCTGTATCAAAGAAACTAGAAAGAATAGACTGTATTAGTTTTATGAAGGCACAATAAGTAATTGGACTACTCTGTTAATTCAAAGGTCATACAGTGTGTATGCTCCAAATATGACTACAAGAAAGCAGCCAATACCTTTATTAGTAAAGATGCAAACCAATCTGCAGGAAGTGTTTATCCTGACAAAACTGTATCAAAAGGACAAAGTATTAAAAGTTGGAGTTAATAGAGTGTTTGTAGAAAATGATTATTAACTGTGCATCAGGCAGAAGAGAAATGTATTCCAGTATCAGGGAATGCCGAGAGGCAGGTGTGAGATTCAAGCTACTGTATCCATCTGTCTTTACAATTTTTTTTTCCTGGAGGATCAAAGTCATTTTTTGATGCAGAATAGGCTAAGGAGGAAATGCAAACGTATGTCCAACAAAAAAATGAGCCATCAAGCAGAAGGAGATTCTGCTTCTCATTCTCCAGACAATAAAGCACATGGAGAGAATTTGCTAGTGAAACCATTTCCACTGTCCCAAAGGAAAAAGCTTGAGAGCCCAAGAAGAGCACAAGAGTTGATCAAAAGAATAGGGAGCACCGTGGATTTGAATTGGAATCTGGAGTCGGCAGATGGAAATGAACAGGAAGAAGACCAGCAACATATAAATTAGTGAGTGAGACGGCAAAGCATTGATCATATTTGTGAAATATGGCTGCTTAAGAATAAGGGGAAAGAATGGACTTTCATTGATTTTGCTAAACTTGTGAGGAATTGAAAGGCATTTGCCTCACTTCATGTCATTAATGTTTGGAAGGACTCTAAGGGGAGGGGATAAGGAAGGAAAAAGTAACTGTAAGTAAAACAATTACTTTTCTTAACAGTATTTCTATGAAACTTTTCACAATTTAAATTGCATATTTTATAGGAAAGTATTTTTAGTTGTTCATGTATATTTTAAAGGGGCACCATCAGATTTTTTTTGCTAGAGGAGTTTGTTTACATATTAGTACTCTGTAAGTCTCATGTTCACCTAGAGGCAAGTTTTTCAAAGAGCCCTTTCAGCATACTGCAGGTCAGATTACACAAACTATCAGTGGGGGTTGTTAGAGGAAGTGATTAGAATTTAGAGTTGCAGTTTGTCCTTTTTTATTTTCCTTCCCCCACTCATGAGCAATTAGATTTGCTGAATGACTGGATTTTACTCAGCTAGAGATGCTATCTTGTCACACACAGACCTGGAGCCTCTAGCAATGAAATGATAGCTACTTTACTATGTACTTGTTTTTGCAAAATTGTGTCTAATAATTATTAAAGCCTAGGCAATAGTATTTTTCGTGCTTGTTGCTACTAATATTTTTCCCTCCACTGGCAATTAATTTTCATATGGTCTGTTATTAGTGTTGCTTGTTAGTTAGTGTGTATGTGTGTGTGTGTGTGTTGATGTAGGTGCGCTTTTATAATCATACAGATTTCCCCTACTTTTACAGCATTGCATTGCTTTGGACAGTTGTGTCTTGCAAAGAAACATGTTGAGTAACAAATGTCCAAATATTTAAAAGAATAAAATATTTTGCATCTTTTCTCTAAACATGTCATGCAGCTTTGGAACTGAATTTAGTCACTGTTCTAAAAGTATTTTCTCATTAGCTGATGCTGTATGTTGTCCTTCAGAAATCACACCATAACTATTTGTCTAATAGTGATTCCATCCTACTGGATTTTACACTGATTAGCATTTTTCAGTACCATTCCTAGTATATTACAGTAGGTAATTACAAGGGTACTTTTATTAAGGCAGTAAAAATTAAGTGCTGCAACCAAAATCTCAAGCCATCAATAACCCTATATTTTAACAAGTTACAGTAGCTATTTTTCTATGTATGTGTGTAACACATAATCTATGTTTATATTCATGTGGTTTGAAACCAACAGCCTCTACATGTGTTACTGACAGACTTGAAACTCTAGGCATTCTTGAAAGTCTTTAAATTTCAGATATGCTACACATCTGATAATGCAGGTCTATTGGTGAAACTGTTTGCAGTGCATATAACTGTTTCAGAAGTGCACTTCAAGGTTACTACTGTCATTGTAAACTTGTATGTTACCTGCTAGATAGCAAACTGGTTAATGGGTGTAGCCAACTCGATTGTTTGGGAGGCATGCTCTCTTCAAAAAGAGTATTTATGATCATAGGAGGTTACTAGGCTATTGGCCATGAGGCCCTTATAAGCCTACCCAAGAGTTTAGCCCATGTTTAGACAAATCAGCACCCAATGCCCCTGCCCAGCAGGGACATGGGTGGAATCCCAGGGGTATATTTTCTGTTTCCCATTCTTATCCAGATTGCGCTTAAAAGGGGGTAAAGAGGTACTCTGCTTGATGTGGAGAGGGAGTCTATTCCACAGATGAGGGAGTCTATTCCACAGATGAGGGATTCTCTGGGACACAAATCTGTTCCGCCAACAAGTCTTGTTGATGTCGCAGACCAGGTTGAGGTCATGCGTGCGTGTTACTCGAGTGGAGCTTGACTTGTGTATATGCAGCAGTCCCATCAAGGTGGGCTCCATGATCGTCTTGTATGCCAGACAGAGGTCACCTCTGAGAAGTCTGTATGAAACTGAGTAGAGGGATAGGGCTTTTAGCCTGTGTATGGTAGATGTTTGAGGCCCTGGATTCTCCTGTTGAGAAACCTCTGTGGTCTCTTCAGCTGCTGCATGTGCTTTGCGAGGTACATGCCGAAAGGTGAGTGGTACTCAATAATGGGCCTTATAAGGGAGGAATATAGGGATGTTATGACCTCCTTGTCCGTGGATGAGATACCCTTACTTATGAGGTGGGCCGTGTCGAAGGCTTTCCATACCACAGAAGCAACATGGTGGTCAAAAATCCAGTTGCTGTCAACCTGGGTGCCCAAATCCCTCACAACTGATTGAGTGCTTAGGATGTTGTTATTAATGTGATAATTTGTGTGGATGTCACTCTGCTCAAAGGGGATGATAATGCATTTTTTGGTATTCAGCTTGAGGCCATGTTTCTGGCACCAGTCATTTGTCTGAGTGAGACCCTTTTGGAGGATGTCCACATCACTACGGGAATTGATGACAGCACCCAGCTTACATTCATCTGCAAACATTGTCAGCCATAGGCCTGCACCTCAGAAAAGTATATCCTAAATAACAGAGGCATCAAGACCGAACCCTGGGATGTACCACTTGTTACGGGTCTACTGGTTGAGGTAGCTTCCCCTATTTTGACTACATGGGTTCTATCGGTGAGCCAATTTGCTACCTATCTGGTAACATATGGATTGATGCCTAGTTGAGAGAGTTTATCTATTATGGCCGAGTAGGGAATAGTGTCAAAGGCTTTGGCCAGGTCAAGGTAGGCGGTATGCACCGTCTCATCCATGGCTTCGGTGACTGTCTCAAAGAAGATGGCCAAATTTAGCAGACATGACCTCACCTTGACAAAGCCAAACTGTGTGGGATCAAGTGTTTGGAGGTTGCCAATGTCCTTGTTAATGAGGTCCATGATAATCTGTTCCATGGCCTTGCAGTGCAGGCTAGTTAGGCTGATGGGTCGATAATTTCCCTGATCGGGGGACACTCCACCTTTGTGTAAAGGGATGACAGTGGTTGTCCTCCACTCAGCTGGGATGAAGCTAGTACTCAGGCTTTGGCTGAATAGGGTGCCTAATGGTGCTGCAAGTTCCTGCCTGAGTTCATGTAGGATTCAGCCTGGGATGTTATCGGGTCCCATGGACGCTGTATTTTTTGCCTTTGAGAGAGCAGTGATGACCAGTTCCCTAGATATAAGGGGAAGGGGGCAGGTACTGGGGATGTCCTGATTTACTGATGGGGGGACAGAAGGGTAAAGTTTACGCTGAACCCTCAGCCTAATCCACTACATTGCAGTGTTGAAAGGATTCTGCCAAAGATCACCTATAATTTTCTAACCTCTGAATACTTATTCTTACCAAACAACATTCTATTCTGATGGTATTGATTTAAATGTGTATGAACAAATGTTAAATATTATTCTGATGGTATTGATTTATAGGTCTATGAAGAAATGTTAAATACGTTCTTATATGTTTAATTGTATGCCTTAAGAGTATAGTTATGTGTTTTATAAAATGTATTTGTAGCAATGTTTTAAGTTGAGCTTTTCTCCTCGGGCTTCCGCTGAAAATGGACCTTTGTCCAGTCGGACTTTCCCGGTCATCAAATGTAAAATAAAAATAAAATAAATAAATAAATAAAATCACCACATGATAGCAAACCAGTATCCTTGACCAGACCCATGAATGGTATTCACAGACCTATTAATCACGTTTGTACATCGGCTACATGATAGCATCACATAACACAGTGTTGTGTAGTTCAGAGAAGTGACAAAACTGAAAAACATATGCAAACGCAGTACTGTCATCCTGGAAGACCTTAGCATGACATGAATGAGCAACAACATTTACATAAAGCCTGCCAGTGCACTTCTGGATGACCCAAACCATACAACCACACCCCAGCCCCTGAATGAGAAATAGTCTACTCACACAAAATGTATTGTCTAGACAGCTAGACTCCAGTTATCATGCCAGTGACAGAACAGTGTTCCCACTCAATACTTCACCATCTGGTGATTGGTCTCATTGCTATGCACTGATGATAAGCCGTAAAGTGCTACACCCCATATCTGAATGCATCAAATGAAAACAAGGACGTATTGTCTCAGTGCAAGTATAGGACTGCCATTACCTTGTCAAATGTCCACAACAGTACATACAAGGTGTGGCCATTGTGTTGATGTCACATTTTAGGTCTATGCAAATGTCTGACATAATGCTGAGGGTCAGTTAAACATTAAAGGGTAATGTTGCCATAATTACTTATTATGGAACATGGTCATATTATGCCAGATAATACAACATTCATGCACTGTATACATAGTTTTCTGTCAGTTCACTTTCCTAACAACACAAACAGTTCTGCTGTTATCCTACAATGTGGAATTATACTTTTAGTACACCTGGATGCTGACTAGCCTGCATCACATTACTGTACTGTCCTTGTCTTCCACTCTGTTATCCACACTCTCATTTGTGTAACTACCTCTATATGTAATCAGTAATGTGTTCTGAGCATATATACACACACATATATATATATATATATATATATATATATATATATATATAAATATATATATGTCATGTCTGTGTGTGTTGTCTTTAACTTTATATGCGTGTGTTTGTTGTCTTTAACTTTATATACGTGTGTGTGTGTGTGTGTGTGTGTGTGTGTGTGCAATGAATAATCATCAGTGAATTTGTTCAAAACAAAACGTCGAACAAACTCATTGGTGATTATCATTATCACCACCTAAATCATCTCAAATAGTAATGGCAAATGTTAAACATGATTTGTGACTCCGTTTTTACATGCATATTTACATATGTATCTCAATATATAATTAGATACACATACATACATATGTGTATGTTTACATGCATGTATATATGCCAATCTTTATGCTTTTTTGCCTGAATAATGTGAATGCATATGCCTATATGCCTATGTGTATGCATGTACATAGGCAATTTATTCACATATCTATGCATCTTAAAATTAACAGACATGGTTGATACTAGCATCCATATTCACACGTACCAAAATAAAATATTTTCATGTTCACCCCCAAATGTAGTGCTTATGAAAGTTTATATTAATGACCACACAAATTTTCAGACTCGTGATTGTGCTACAAATATGTCTGAATTGGATATACCCTGCATGCATGCTTCTCAGCTATATAGATTTTTGCAGAATGTCCAGATTTCTGCTGCATATTTTTGGTATGTGTCTCATTAAATTGTGGTTTTCTGGCAAATCATTGAGGACTGAAGTCAGAAAATAATGATGGAAATTTGAGTTTCAGACTTTATATCCTTCAGAAAATCCATGCTAATGCAAAACCTGTTATTCTATCAATGTTCTGAGTTTGTAAAAGCAATATTTAAATAATGTCTGTATTTTTGGGCCTTTGTCCCCCCATTACTTATGGCTTTGTCCAGATCTCTTGTTCTAAGAGATTGAGAGGTATGCCTGCATAATAACACTGCAGAGTTTAGCATTACGCAGTGTGCTATTTTTAATTTCTGAATACCTGTGTACTGTGTTTTATGTCCTGTAAGAGTACCAAAAATGTACACACATTACATGGTACCTGTAAGCAAACATTTAGTTGTGCATTTTAATAAAAAAGTAAAACAACAAGTAGATTTATACTGTACTCCCTAAGGTACCATGAATTAAATGTAATCTCTGTTAACATTATTTAATTTATTCCCATTATTCAGCTCTTTGTTGGTTTACATAATAATTTCAGTTTGGTAACTATGTATGTGGACTGGCTGACGGACTCTTTTAGTCACAGCTTGACCTCCATGGTACAAGAAACAAAAATGTAAAATAGAATAAAGTATTATACCACTTTCTGAAGGAATGTCAAACAGTTTGACAAAATGCAGAAGTGGAATTCAAGCACGATGATAGATTAACATATAAGAAATGGAAGTGAGAGCAAACTAGAACTAGAACTGTAAAGACCAAACTAATAAAACTGGACAGCTAAATTAAACGTAGTGTGAGACAAGATCTGTAAAAATTTGGAAAAAAACTTATATAAAGACATTGCACGTAATAGAAAATCATTATATAAATTTATATATCTATGTATCTTATCTATCTGTATACACACACACACACACACACACACACACACACACACACACACACACACACACACACACACACACACACAAGATGTGGTAGGTCAACAAAGAAGGTTTCAATATACTCTCACTAAACTCTGTAAAAATCGAATTAGGAGCCAATACCAAACTATTAGGAGTCATACTAGATGAAACCCACAGTTTGACCTGCACATCCAATCAAATATCAATAAAACACACAAAAAACTAGGGCTACTATACAGGCATAACAGGTTTCTCTTCTTACCAACTAAACAAGCTCTTGCCCTCACCTACTTATTACCATCTTTAACCTGTGGTGCACCATTGTTAATTAACTTGCAGTCTTCCCTGAAACTAAAACTAGAGTCCTGCTACAACAAGATTGCTAAATTCGCAACAAGTAGTTGCCACTCCTCCCATTATTACGTAGCTTTAAGGAAACTACAATGGGTAGAATCCCCTCATTACCTATCACTCATACAGCTGACCACCTCTCATGAACTTATCCATAAACCATTAGACTGCCCTGCTCTTATCTCCCCTACTTGCCCCCTACTCCCCTCTTAGGCCTCTATGATCAGAACATCAACACTTATTCCAAATTCATAAACCAAACAATCCTGCAGGAAAACCCCTATACTCCTGGATCATTGCCAGATTATGGAATAGCCTCCCCTCCCCTATACATAGTAAACAGCATCCCTCTAACTTCAAAACTGCCCTTCATAATCATATCCTTTCTAACTGCATATGTAACTGCACTAATGTACCTCCTACTACTTATGAAGCCATTACTTGACTCTTTCTCTGTACCAGTCTCGGCATTGCTTGTATGTTATCCAACCACTCTAACTACCTTGTATTGCTCCTACACAATCTAGCCTCTCTAACCACTCTATCTATTGCTCTACATCTGTAGTAGAAAACCCCTAATATTAATTTTTCTCTGTACTCTTATTGACTGAAAATGTATAAATTTATTTTCTTCCTGTTACTAACCTTAATCTTTCTGTAACTACTTTGATTTGCCATTGATACTCTGTATTCCCTATCACTCATCTCTACATTATCTTCAATTTAACTACTAGTGATACAGATTTTGTAGCATTTGTCTACCTAATTCTGGTAGATTTTACTCATTTTAATTTGCTCCTTTGGATACTCTGGATCTTTCTCTGTTTTTTATTTTTTTTGCGGATTATATCAAGATACTTTGTAAACATGTATTTTAATTGGATCCTATGGATATTTCTGGATTTTCTGTTTTTGTTTTTTTTTCTGCTGATTATAATGCTTTGTAAACATGTATTGAAATTATTTTGTCCTGGATCTTTTCTCCCCGGGCATCCACTGAAAATGGGCTCTTTATGGCCCAGTGGACTTTCCTGGTAAACAAATGTCAATAAATAAATAAAATAAATGTTACTGATTCTTTTGATCAGCTAAATGACACATTGGAATGGGCAGTGTCTGTGATGCAACGTTTGCTGTGAGGGGGAATGGCATACATGTAGGCATAGGTCAGCAACATCATCTGATGTCAGCTGATGTGGTCATGCCAGATCACACTCCCATAGTGGGTCTACTTCCACTGCTCCATCACTGGTTGAGGTATCCACTCCCAAATGTGGCAGACAGTGGAACCGTGGTCCTGGCTGTCCTCAGAGGAGACGTCATCTAGCAGACATCAGTCACATTCAAGTAGCAGCAGTGCAGTTAAGGTGGGCATGGACATGCCACTGCAGCTCCAGGCAGAACCAGTTTTCTTAGTCAGGAATAACAAAAATGACCTGCCACCTCTACCATACACAGCTCAAACCTGTCTGACATACCAAGACGTAGAGCTATCAGACAACTTGGCTGTATTCATGCATACACCATGTTCAACTGGAGGGCCCATACAGACACACACACACACACACACACACACACACACACACACACACACACACACACACACACACACACACACACCAGTTACAGTGTTCATCTGTGAGGCGTCAAGCTTATTCTGTCACACTGGTCATTTGTTACTTTAGCCAAATGTGTGTCTGTTTCTGTTTCTTACTCACATGCACTCTTACCTTTTTTGTCAGCCTAGCCACCCCCCCCCCAAAAAAAAAAACACCCTGTGCAAGTGATGATATCTGTGCCATATCCTTGCTTTCTATCATTTCAATTGAGGGATACATAAGCTTTTGTGTCTGATGCTCAGGGAGCATACCTGCCTTAGTGCTTAGTATATCTGAGTTTGTGAGGTTGTTTTTCTAATTGTGCTCTTCACTTATTTTGGTGTTGGAAAGTAAAACAGCTGATAGTGCCAAAACATTTTTTTTTGCATCAGAATGTTCTGTGGGCTAAGAAGTCTGAAACTGAAATTTGTCTCATTACTTTCTAACTTCTCTTTTTAATGATTTTCCAGTACAAAAGTGGGAGGACAGACTGAGGACATTCATTGACCATCAGTACTTTTGACAGGTATGAACATGTGAATCTTTGATGCCTGAAGACTATTACCTGATAGACGACACGTGTTCCCACAAGTCTCTGCTGTCACATGTAAAAATCATTGCTGTAAAAAGCAATCAACTTTTAATTACGTACATTAGCAAGTAAGAACATGCAGGTGTATGCCACTCATTTGTATTATTACTCAGTTCTGGTTTAATACTCCAGGTTCAAGACTTCCCTTGTAAATCCAGAAGATGATACAGATTTGTTTCAATGCTGAGTCTGTCTGATGTCAGGAGTACACAACCTTTACATTGGTAGGTAAAGGTTGTGAGCATTGCCTGGCATCAATGTTACTATATGTATATGCATAGGATAAAGGTTTTAGACCCTTAGATTGTGTTCTAGTGGTGCTATGCATTGCCTCTTAGATAATGCGAGGGCATATTGATCATGCCTATGTCTGCCTACACCCACAGCAGCTGCTGGTTCCCATCTGACTCCTCTCCTGCATGTGGCTGTGGTGACCTTGCCATTGTTGGTGGGATGTGTGCCACTTCCCTCTGTTGATCCTGCTGATGCTGTTTTCTCAGGATGATATTGTGAAGCATGGCATACACTGTGAAAATTTCTGTATATGTACTGGGTTGTAGTGCAGGGTTCTCCCAGATGTAGCGAGGCATTGGAACCGTGACTTCAGCAGCCCAAACACATGCTCTATATTTCTAGTTTCAGCATGTGCCTCATTGTGGTGCTCTTCTGCAGGTGTGTATGCATTTCTGATAGGCATCATGAGCTATGATTCCAGTGTATAATCTGCATCCCCAGTAAATGACCACGTGGGAGATCACCCCTACTGAACATATCATACAGCTGGGAGGCGTGCCATATATGTGAGTCATGGTAACTGCCTGGGTTGACACCACACACATTCAAGATGATTCCCTTAGCATTGCACACAACTTGGCAGCTGATGAAGTGGAAGCCTTTTTTTATTTATTTAGACCCTGCCTGTCCCCCGGGCAGTGACTTGATTTCTACATGTACAATCTATTGCACCCAGTACTTCAGGATAGTGTGCCTCAGAGTAGAAGTCTTGCATTTTTGTAGCCCTGTCCTAGGAGTACTGGGAAAATATATGTGGTCACTGCCATGTTGGAGCATAACTTTCAGAAATTGATGAAGTATCCTTTATGCTGATGCCTGTGAAACCCCCAACCTGTTCCCTGTTGGTCTCTGAAAAGTTCCTGTAGCTAAGATTCTAAGGGCTACACATACCTTTGTCTCCACTGGTATTGGTTGCCCTCGGTTTGCCCTGGGTCTAAGCTTTGGATGACAGAGGTTGCAGAGTTCCTGTAGTGTGTCTCCATCTGCCCTGTAGTGCTCCACAATTTCCACATCATGCAGATGGTGATAAGTTAAATGGGGTCAAAAAACTTTTCTCATTCTTGGCCTTGGTCTATGTCTGTTGCACATACACATTAACAGCAGCCCCTAACATTCTTTCTGTGTTAAATGGGGTCCAAAAACTTTTCTCATTCTTGGCCTTGGTCTATGTCTGTTGCACATACACATTAACAGCAGCCCCTAACATTCTTTCTGTGTAGACTTCTTTCGGTGTCTGTATTCCAATAGGTTTTGGAATTTGCATGGAAAATCAGCAGAGTCTATACGGTTGCTTTATAATTTGTTGAATTGCTCCTCCATCTTGGACTGATTTGATTAGCATGCCATGATATTTACTGTGCTGAATCTAGATACTTACTGAATCTAAAACATTGTGTTATCATGTGTACATCGTGCCGAGGCGTGTACATGGTCTTAGCAGACCATGTAGGGTTGATTGAATCCAGTGTGATAGCTTAAAAAAATATATAAGAAATGGAAATGAGGTCATACTATAACTATACAGACTAGAAGGGCATTGTTCCTCATGCCTGAAATATTTGTATATATGTACTTATGTAAACATGTATAAATATAAATAAGCTGTTTAACAGAGTGGCTATGTTAACTATAGAAGAATGTTTCCATTTTTATTTTTTTATTTTTATTTGTATGTGCAATGGTATTCTTCAGACTAATGAGTGTGTATTACAGACGCCTTGCATTGTTGCAACTCATCAGCAAATTTTCTGTTTGTAACAAACTATCACATTTGCTCTCAGATGCAATTTACACTGTTTCACTGCAAGTGTTATATTATATCAAAAATAGCTACTGATGCCTATACATATCATCAGTTATGAAACAGTCAAATAAATAAAACCATGACTTTACATGGAACCTGTTTGTCTGCTTGCTTATTTATTTATTTTGTAAAATAAATGAAACTACAATTTCACATGGAATACATGTGTCTGTTAACATATTTATGTATGCATGTATACAGTAATACTAGATATTTCTAAGTAGGGTTCTAAGTAGTGAAAAAATGACTTCCTAGTGCACAGGAATATACATGCAATAAAAGCAATTAATTTATTGGGATTTCATGACACTTCAGATATAAGTGAAGGCATACTTCTCATCCTCGTAGTATAGAGAGAAAAGCCATGACAGAAACATTTCATTGGCTAAAGTAGCTACCAAAGTCCAAGACAAAAGAGTAGAGGACAGTAACTTTACTCAAAAGTGTTACACAAGAACAATAAGGTACAAGCAGAAGACAGAGTCCATATGACTCGAAGATGACTGGTTACTCTCCAGGAAATACCCTCTGCCATTTATCCCCCAACTGTTACTAAAGAATGGGTCCTCACTGCACTCTCCAGAGTTAAACACACTACAGCAATGGGCCCTGATAATATCTAGTAATGACTCCTAAATAGTTTGAAACATGATATGTCAGGGCCACAAGAATCTCTGTTCAGCCACAGCCTTTAGACAGCCTTCCTTCCTAGGGAATGGAGGACGGCAACAGTCATCCCTGTACATAAAGGTGGACCATCACCAGACCCAGGGAAATACAGCCCCATACATTATACTGTTCTTATATGCAAGGCCATAGAAAGAATGATCATGGATCTAATAAATAAAGACACAGTAAATCTTCAAATACTGGACCCATCCCAGTTTGGTTTCATCAAGGGTAGGTTAAACCTACTAAACCTGGTGGACAACTTTGAGAAGGTCACTTGAGCCATGGACATACCTGCCTCGTCCTGGCAAAGGCATTTGACACAATACCTTACTTGGGTATTAAAGACAAACTCACAAATTTAGATATAAATCTCTCTGTAACCTGAAGGATAGTCTAACTCTCAAAATGCACTCACTCGAAGCAGTCCTTAAAATGAAGAACATTGAAATTTGTGCTGTAACAGAGACCTGGTTCAAAGCAGCAGAAAGCACCCCTGCACTACCAGGCTATAACTCATTCCATACCTTTTGGCCCCAGAACTTGGACCAAAGCTCCAAAGGTGGTGGTGTTTCCATATTCATAAAAGATGCACACACCTCCAGACTGGTAGCCCAACATAACACATCAGAGATACTACAGGTTCAGCTAACATTGGGTAAGACAGTGATTCAGGTTGTAAACTGCTATAGGTCCCCAACCATGTCCCAAGACTCACACTCCATGTTCCTAAGCACCCTGGAGAATATTATGGTCGAACCTAACACTCTCATACTGGGTGACTTCAACTACCCCTCCATTAACTGGGAAAAACTACTCATGTACCAATACACTTGCCCAACGTTTCCTGGAATTCATTAATTCCAATGCCCTGGACCAGCTCATTCTTACCCCCACTAGAGGTAGCAACATCCTTGAACTGGTCATTACTAACATGGGCGATGGTTGCTCTACACTAATAGTCAACTCCTCCCTGGTTAGATGTGACCACAAACTAATCACCTTGGAAATCCACCCCCCCCCCCCGCAAAGGTAATCACAATGAAAAACTTCTCCAGAGCTAACTTTAGGCTCCTAAAAACAGAGGTGGCTAACTTCACAGCACCCATGCAAATGGAGAATAGTTGCATAACCGCCGAATCATACACCAATGCACTGTACGAACATGTACACAAATGCATGGATCTCACCATACCCAACAGAAACAAGTTGCTCTCCTCCAAAAAAAGGAAGCCACTCTGGTGGTCCCCTGCCATAAACAAACTCCACAATAGAAGGAGGAAACAGATGCGAAATAAGGTGAAGTCCCAAGACTGGAAAAACTCTCTTATCAGCCTCAACAAAAAGTTGAGATCCCTCATCAAATCCTCTAAAGCTAGCTATGAAAACAGAATTGCAGTAGATAGTAAAGACAACCACAAGGTCTTCTATATTTATGTAAAGAATCTCCACGGCAATACCCAGATTTGTTCTGAGCTACTGCACATTGGTACCTCCTATACCGAGCCAACAGATATTGCCAATATACTGGCCAACAGATTCAGTGCCACCTTTACCCCTCTCTTCTCCCCAAAGGACCAATCACAATATCAGTATATTGCCAGGCACACAGTATTACTGCTGTACAGGTTAAAACAGCACTGTCCAAGGCCAAGAGTACCGCTTCTATGGGACCTGACAATATCCCTGGCTGTGTTCTACATTAACTACAGAGTAAACTACCACCTCACCTGTGTACCCTGTTCAATCACAGCCTCACCTCAGGCTTTGTTCCTACTGAATGGCAGACTGCTACAGTCATCCCTCTCCACAAAGGAGGAGTGACTACTGACCCTGGGAACTATCGCCCTATTAGTCTGACAAGTCTGATATGCAAAGCTATGGAACGCATCATCATGGACCTAATAAACAATGATACAGGGAATCTCCAGACTCTGGATCCCACACAGTTTGGTTTTGTGAGGGGTAGATCATGCCTGCTCAACCTGGTCAACTTCTTTGAGTCAGTCACCAGAGCTGTGGCTGAAGGCAAGGTGGTTCATACAACCTGTCTTGACCTGGCCAAGGCCTTTGATACCATTCCCCCATAGAAAAACTCACTAAGCTAGGCATTACCCCCTATATCACTAGGTGGGTTGCAAACTAGCTCACAGGTAGAACCCACAGTGTGACAGTAGCTGACTCCAAGTCACACTGCCGACCAGTCACTAGTGGAGTCTCACAGGGTTCGGTCCTGGGTCCTCTCCTGTTTGGTATCTACTTCTGTGAAGTCCAGGCCAACACGAAGGGACTCTGGCTGACAAAGTTCGCAGACGATTGCAAGTTGGGAGCTATTATTAACTCCCCAAGTGATGCTGACATCCTACAGAAAGGCCTCACTGAGACCGACTGGTGTCAGAACCATGGCCTTAAGTCCAGTGCCAAAAAATGTGTCGTCATCCCCTTTGGGAAAAACCCGGTTCCCATGAATTACCACATCAATGGTAGTCCACTGAACACAGAAGGCATTATAAGAGATCTGGGAACATAGGTATTGACAGCAACCTCTGTTTTGAGGACCACAAAAAAAGTTCTTATTATGTGGCACATCTCATTACTAAGGGATTTGCATCCAAGAAGAAAGAGGTCATTGTCTCCCTCTACTCTTCCCTCATTAGGCCGATCATTGTGTACAATGCCCATTTGGCATGTACCTCACTAGACACCTGCAACAACTGGAGAGGCCGCAAAAGTACCTCACAAAGAGGATCCTAGACCTTAAACACTTGTCCTATATGGACAGACTCAAAAAAACTCCAACTATTCTCTGTCTCATATCGCCTACTTAGAGACGATCTCTGCTTGACTTATAAAGCCATGTCTGACCCAGCTATGTTAGAAATGCTACATCTAAAGAAATCCCAATCCCTCTGCACCACACACTCCAGAGACCTCAACCTCATTACCACAATCAACAGAACGTGCTGGAGGGACAGGTTCATAACCCAGAGACTGCCCATGCTATTGAATAGACTTCTCATACATGCCAAACAGAGCAACTCACTGGCCCTCTTCAACAGAAATCTTGATGAGTGGATGGGAAATAGAAAATTCACCCCGGGGATCACTCCAGTGGCTCTACTCGACAGAGCTCTTCTCTAAGTCTATTTAAATGACATTTGGACTAATGCATGGGAAATCATAAATTCATACTGCTTGTCACCTGTGGCCTTTATGGACAGAAGCAGCTTTTAGATGCTCTAAGGCACAGGCATATATCAAAGTTGTTCTAGTCCTGGGTGCTAATAATTGAGAAAATTGGGGCATGAATGGCTAGGCTTAAAAAGGTTCCTAGGCCATTCGCCTGGTAACCTCCTATGTGGATTTCTTCTAGTGAGTTGCAAACACATGAAATTGCTTTCCTAAAAAAATCTGTGAAACAAGAACCTGCTGGAATTCAAGAATACATATACTAACCAAAATCAGCTATAGTGGAATGGTGGAAAAGGATACCATTTAGCAATGAGCTTCTCTTTAAATAAGCTACAGTTTACTAGATACAACAGTGATATATATATATATATATATATAAAATATAAATATATATACATGTATATATATATATATATATATATATATATATATATATATATATAATATAAATATATATATATATATATATATATATATATATATACACACAGTACTTTATATAGCATATGTCATGGACAGAAACAGGTTAAAAAATAAAAAAAGACAACTGGGTACACAAGTCCCAGGATAAAAAAAAAAAAGTGCTGAATCCTCATATGCGCACTGGTTCCAGGATTGGAAAAAATTACATTGTAGAATCCTTAAGACAAAGAAACATTCCTACAACTGGGTTAGGCAAGGCTGAGGGGGAGGATGCCACCTCCTTGTAGAAGGAAGTAGTAGTCTACAAAAACTGATAGGCCAGAAAAGGGCTATAAAGATGATAGAGTGGACTACTGAAAGAAAGAAAGAAATTATATATTGTTACTATTATGCAACAAGCCCAGAATTTCAAAATAGAAGATATTCAAAAAGATTGAGAGAAATTAGAGGAAAGAAAAATACTTACACAACAAAACTTGTCAAAAACTTCAAATGCAAATTTGTATTCATTAACGCAACAGATACAAGAAAAATATTATATAAACAAAGAAACTTCAGGCTGTTTGGAAAAAGAAGCAACTGAGGAAGTACAAAAAAGATAAAGAACAAAACCTAGAGATTTTTGAAAGGCATAAAAAATATACATAGACATGAGAAAGAAATATGTCATATACTGCAATATCTATGCAAAAGAGAAAGCCAAATTAATCAATACAAATAAGCAACTCCAAAGATATTTGAAGAGAAATACAGGCAAAGGTATCCTTTTCTGTGTAGTTTTTCTCCCTGGCCCTTCGCTGAAAAAGGGCACTAGCTCATTCAGACTATCCTGGTCAACAAATGTCAAATAAATAAATATGGAAACTTTCACAATACAAAATATAAGATCACAAAGGGGCAACACAAACCAGAAGATTAGCAAAGTAGAAGTTAAAGAAATAGAAGCTAAACTTAAGGAATACCTGCAAAGTTAAGGATTTAGTGTAGAAAGCCTAACACAGGTTATGTCACCCTATGATGGAACAAGTAAGGCAAAACACGAAAAAATGCGAGACATCTGAAGACGAAATATGGACATGGGAAAGACAAAGAAATGTAATATGGTGCAATAGTTATGTAAAGGAGAAAGCAAAACAAATCAGTACAAAAAAGTGGCACCGAAGATATTTGCAGAGAAATACAGGCAAACACATCTGGATATGGAAAAATTTACAATACAAAAATAAGGCAACAAAGGGGGAAAGTAGAAAAGAGGATTAGCAATGGGGAATTTAAAGAAACAAAAACTAAAATTCTGGATTACCTGTGAAGTGAAGCATTCAGTGTAGGAAATCCTACTGTGGCAACGTTCATAGGTTCATAGGAAGTTACTAGGCTAATGGCCCTATGGCCTTTACAAGCCCAGCTATGTTATACCCATGTTCTCTGATTGACCTTTGTTAGATGGTTATTATTCGCATAGCAAGTTTATGATCAGCACCAACTACCCCTGTCCATGAGGGACACAGCTGCCACCCCCCCCCCCCGAGTGAATTTGCAGTCTCCCATCCAGTTGTCTAGTTTGCGATTGAATAGGATAATTGAGGAGCTCTGCTTCATGTGAGTTTATTCCAGAGGAGTGGCAATCTCTTAGAGATGTATCTATAGGCATCTCTCCAGCATGTTCTGTTAATGTCACACGCTAGGTTGAAATCCCTGGAGCGAGTGACTGTTGTCCCATTTGATTTGCGGATGTGTAGCCTTTCCATTAGGACAGGATCAGAGACTACTCTAAGCCAGGCACAAGTTGCCTCTCAGCAGCCTATAAAATGCAAGGCGCAGTGACATGGCTTTCTGTGATTCTATAAGTGTGACTCAACTGACCCAAATAGAAGCTCATGGCCTGGAGGAGCCTTGGTGGAGTGAGAGGGATTGGCATACGCCTACCTCATCCTGGGGAAGGGTGGAAATCTTCTATGCAGCATTGTTTGATCTCACTGAAGATTACAGAAAGCTATGTAGAGAGTCAGCCGGAGACATATGCTCCACTCCTGCCAAGCTGTTTCATTAGTAACTTTCTGAGGGGACATTGCATTCTGAGGAGGCATGCATGGAAGCATGCATATCTACCAGATGAGATATCATTATAGGGCCCTCACCTATGAGCATGCATGTCCACTGTCAAGGTAAGAATTTTTAGGGTTTACAAGAAAAGCCGCTGATGGCTACCTAAATGACAGTTCCTCTTTACTGGCTGTCACCCTGGGGAAAGGGAAGGAGTGGCTGACTGGTCAGTGGTGGGGAGGGATGACGGTTGGCACTTGGCAGGCAGAAGGGAGAAACACAATAAAAAAGACAAAAATAGAAGCTGAAAACATCTTTTTTTTTTTCACAAAACTGTAATTTGATAAACAATAGCAAATACAACTGACTTGTGCTAATACTTGTCTAATACCATACAGACAAGTAAACAGTGTGACAAAGAAACATAGAAAGTGAGCAGAATAATGGAATATTTGAGGAAAACAATTGCCAGGAGAAAATGTGATTTTTTTTTTTATCCATGTGTACAGAAGGTTTGCCATCCCCATTTTAGTCACATACTGCTAATAAGTGCATTTCTGGAGAACTCATTTTAATATCAGGAACAAAATAAGGATACCTCTGAATATGGAGGAAATATGATACACAAGTCTGCATCAGAAATCACAATTAAGGCATTCTAAAAGCAGTTTATATATACAATGCTGGGGAAAGAGGTAGACGGGCAAGGGCATTTATTCTAATACTGCAAGAAAATCAAAACAGTAAAAATTATACCACTGAGTCAAGTGAAAATGAGCTAATCAAAGTTTTTATACCCAAGACAAATTCTGATACTCATGTCCAAATAATTCACAGTGGCTGTCAGACAAAAAAATTAGCCAAGTCATCTCATATCACATCCCTCCAAGGTTACACAAGAGCATACTTATCTGCCCTTGTCCAATTACTAGCACACACATCTGTTACCTACAACTTTTCACTTATACATATTACATCAACTGGTGAGACCAGACAACAAAATATTGCTGCTTAGAAATAAGCAAATACTTTAAGTTTTACACATTGTGTGCTCATAATATAAATTGCAAATGGTGTTGTCTTGTAGCAGTCAACAATATGTTTGCTAGAAGATACATGACGGGGCTAGTCACACGGTGGTGTAAACCTCGCCTCTAGATGATTAGCATTGTTGAAGTGACACCCGACCCAATGTGTAAAAATGAGAAAAGAGGTTATGGATGGATGGATGGATGGATGGACAAAAATATATGACAGATGAGGCTGGCATTTCACAAACAGTAATTACATCTCCAAAAGTGTGTCCCCACACTTCAAAATGCAAACATTCTACAGAAAGTGCTGCAGTAAAAAATAAAATGAAGCCATCAACACCAGGGAAATGGATGTGAGATGGCATTACAATAAAGAACGAGGTAGCAAAGTTATAATTGCGTGCATTGTTGAAAGATGTAGCTAGAGTGTTTATACACATAATTATATATGAATAATGGCATTCATTTGAAGCTTTATATACAAACTGCAGAAACATAAGAAAAATGCTACTTCTCAGTCTTCTGTTGATGGTCTCTGATCCCAGCTTGTCCTTTATTATGTAAACAAAGTGTATGAGAAATCTAAGCGTTCTCATGATGGATCACTATGCTTCATCTAACTAACTAGGCTAATGTGGACCAATATACAGCGGTGAAGTTATTATGCTATGAATCATCTCAGGAAGCTGCAGCTAGTAGCACACATGTTCTTGTGTCCACTACCCACTAACAATGTAGGACTAACCTCAAACCACACACATGTACACATGCACACTTACTTGAATGAGCAAATACTCAACTAATCTGTACAAATAAGCCCAAAAGTTGGAAAATCCTACCCACACATGGAAATAACTGCCCCTCCCAAACCACAGTTGGCCACAGTTGTTGTAGGAAGCTTAGACAGTGTACAGAAAAATTTCAATATTGCACTAGGTTACACCCCTTAAAGAAATATGCAACAAAATTACACTAAACATATTCTTCCTACTTATGTGCATGCAAAATACAACAGTTGAGAATGAGTAATTCATCACAATTTAAGGAAAAATCTCTCAGAAGTAATAAAAGCTGTACATACCTGTTATATTCAACTGCTGACTGGTTCAATTATAGCACGTTGTGATGCTACAGCAGTCTTCTACCATGCTGGTTATCTACCTCTGATACATTCCTCCAAAGTGTCTAAATTCATAATTCTTACTTTCATAAAAAATCTACCAGTTTTGTTATAAATATAGGACAAAAAGTTAAGCAATATAAAAAGATTGCACTAAACTCTCTTCCATCTTTTCCCTTCTGACAGTAAGTACTCAAATGAGACCAAAATCCTTTAGGAAGTTGGAAGCAGGCCGCACCTATAAAGCCTTCTGTACCACTACTCATACACTAAAACTGTAATCCTTTCAGGGAGAAGCACTTGATAGTAAGGAAATCTCTCAGTCATACAGAGAGAACTCCATCTCCTCTGCCTCATTAAAATTTTCAGCCCATTTCACACCTGTTGCGGAATTCTCTTTGCTACTGAAATGTTTTCAAATAACTACTGAACTTTGACTTATAGCCAACAATGATGAAACCACATTTGTAGTAAAGCATGTCTTACTTAACACTTTCTATACCACATATTATAGGTTCATAGTTTCATAGGTAGGTACTAGGCTATTGGCCCTAGGGCCTATCTAAGCCTAGCCAAATGGTACCCTGGCTTTTGCCACCCAAGAAAATTATTTTCCTGTGCCCCTGTCAAGCAGAACCACAGAAGTGATATCCGGGGTGAATTTCCTATATCCCTTCCAATCATCAAGATTTTTCTTGAAGAGTGCTAATGAGGAGCTTTGTTTGATATAGATAGGTAGTTTGTTCCAGAGTATGGGAAGTCTCTGGGGCAGAAATCTATCCCTCCAGCATGTTCTGTTTATTGTGGTGACAAGGTTTAGGTCCCTAGAGCATGTAGCTCGGAGGGATTGGGATTTCTTTAAGTGGAGCATGTCCAACAGCTCTGGGTTTGACATAGCTTTGTATGTTAGGCAGAGATCACCTCTGAGAAGGAAATATGCGACAGAGTAAAGCTGGAGTGCGTAGGGCATCTGTTTGAGGCCAGTAATCCTCTTTGTGAGGTATTTCTGTGGCCTTTCCAGTTGTTGTAGATGTCTTGTGAGGTACATACCAAAAGGGGCGTTGTACTCTATAATTGGTCTAATGAGTGATGTGTAGAGGGGAACAATGACCTCTTTTTTCCTGGATGAGAAACCTTTTGTGATGAGGTGTGCCACATAGAAGGATTTCCTGACTACTGTGGCGATGTGATTATCAAAGGAGAGACCACTGTCCACCTGTGTCCCAAGGTCTCTTATCACACTTTCGGTGTTAAGTAGACTACCGCCTATGTGACAGTTCATGGGTACAGAGTTTTTACCAAAAGGGATGACAATGCACTTTTTGCCATTGAGCTTGAGGCCATGGCTTTGACAGCAGGCATCTGTCTCAGTGAGGCCCTTTTGTAGGATGTCCACATCGTAAGGAGTTTTGATTATGGCTCCTAGTTTGCAGTCATCTGCGAACTTTGTTAGCCAAAGACCTTCTGTGTTAGCCTGTACTTCAGATAAGTAGATACCAAACAGGAGAGGACCTTGGACTGAACCCTGTGGTACTCCACTTGTCACCGGTCTGAAGTTGGAATTAGAGTCTGCTACTTTCACAGTGTGGGTTTTGTCAGTGAGCCAGTTGGCAACCCATCTTGTGACATAGGGATTTATACCTAGTTTAGTGAGTTTATCTATAATTCCAGAGTGGGGGATGGTGTCAAAAGCCTTGGCGAGATCTAGATTGGCTCTGTGAACCACCTCACCCTCATCTACGGCTTTGGTGACCACTTCATTGGTTCATAGGTTCATAGGTTGGTACTAGGCTATCAGCCCTAGGGCCTATACAAGCCTAGCCTAGCCATAACAATTCCCTGGCTATTTCTTCCCACAAAGAAGTCTATCAGGTTTAGGAGACATGATATGCCTTTTAAAAACCCGAACTGGGTAGGGTCCAGAGTTTGGAGATTACCAATGTCATTGTTTATAAGTTCCATGATGATACGTTCCATAGCCTTGCAGACCAGGCTCATCAGGCTAATGGGGTGGTAGTTCCCAGGGTCTGTGGTGGCTCCCCCCTTTGTGGAGTGGGATAACCGTTGCTGTGTGCCATTCAGTGGGCACAAAGCCTGAGATGAGGCTATGATTGAACATGGTACTTAGGTGGGGTGCCAGTTCATTCTGCAGTTCATGTAGAACGCAGCTTGGGATGTTGTCAGGTCCCAAAAAAATATATATATATATTTTCTAAGCTTGTTTACTGCCTTTCCTGTAAGTCGTCTAGTCCAGATACAGATTTGCTGTATCCAGGACTGTTTGTAAGCTTCTGAGCCCCCAAGCCTTTCTGTGTTGGAGGGATGCCTTCTAGCTCAATTTTGTTTCTTAGAACTAGCCAGTTTTCTAGTTTCAGCACTCAAATATGTTTCTTTGAGCTCAGCACTTGTTCAGAACTCATTGTAAGCACTAAATAAGCTACAAATTACTACAGCACTCAACTTTCCTCACTTGTCTACAGGAAAACAGTAGTACTTAATAAATAAGCACCTATCCAGGCATGTCTAAGGGTCAGCTCCCAGTGTTTTCTCGTGTCTACCTGATGAATCTAGGCATCTTGGGGCAATGCAGCAATTGCCTCATGTACACAGACAATCCTCTCCTCCTACCACCCAACACTACAACCTGTGAGAGATGCACTCATATAGCCAAACTGGAAGCAAAGCTCTCTTCACCCAAGACTGGACTAGACAGTCAAGAGGAGAAGGTAAACACTTGCACCACACCACTCTCATCACATAGTCCCTCAAAACCTACACCACGAAAACACACACATAGAAACACAAAACACACACCTACATTCACAGAGACTCTCAAAAAAAATCTACCCAAGCAACAGGGACCTCCAAAGCAGAAACACAAGCAACCTCCACCCCCTAACACACCCCAAATGACACATAGCCCACAAACTCAGTGTGCCACTCATCCACAGCCCATAAGGCATAACAATGTACCCAACACTCTAGTCATAGGTGACTCTATAGTCAGGCACACTGATGTTCCACTCATCAGGCTAAACAAGGAGAAAGTTACTGTCAGCTGCCTGTCAGGTGCCAGGATCTGCCACATAATGCATGCACTCAGGTCATTCCACAACAAGTACAAATATGACTCTGTCATTGTCCATGTTGGTGTGAATGACCTGAGACGTACCTCCCTGGACTACATGAAAAGAGACATGGAGGAGCTGCCCGATCTTGTAGCCCAGACAGGTATGACCCTAGCCCTGAGTAGCATCCTGCCATCACCCAGAATGATACCACAGTACAAGGACAAAATGATTGACTTCAACAATTGGCTAAACTTCTGGTGTCATTCTAAGGGGATCCAGTGTCTGTCTGCCTGGGATGACATGATCGACAAACCACGATGCTTTGCCAGAGATGGCCTGTACCTGTCGCCCTTGGGATTCCGGATACTGGCTAAGGCTCTTGCCACCCCTATAGTGCCTTTTTTAGGCAAGATTCAAATGACAAATTCACCACCATAACAGGTACAAGCAAGCAAAATCTGAGGGTAATGCTACTTAATGCTAGAAGTCTAAACCTCAAAATGCACTCACTCGAGGCACACCTTAAAATGGAGAACATCGACATCTCTGCAGTGACAGAGACCTGGTTCAAGGCTCCAGAGAGCACCTCTGCATTACCGGGCTATAATTCATACCACACCTTTTGGCCACCTAACCTGGACCGAAGCACTAAAGGCGAAGGTGTGTCCATATTCATTAAGAATATCCACACCTCCAGGCTAGTTGATCATCATAATGCATCCGAGATTATCCAAGTGCAACTAACTCTGGGAAAGACCACAATCCAAATTGTAGCTTGCTACAGATCCCCCACCATGCCCCAGGATTCCCATTCCTCATTTCTTGATACACTGGAAAATATTAGGGTACAACCTAACACCCTAATAATGGGCAATTTCAACTACCCCACTATTAACTGGGAAAACTACGCATGTACTAACTCTTGTGCTCAATGTTTTCTGGAATTCATAAATTCCAATGCCTTGGATCAACTTATCCACACCTCCACCAGGGGTAGCAATATCCTAGACCTGGTCATTACCAACATGGGCAACCAGTGTTCCACACCAGAGGTCAATTCCTCATTGGTCAGATCCGACCACAAGCAAATCACCCTAGACAGCCACATCCCACCCCCACCCCCCATTAGGGAAACCACCGTAAAAAATTTCTCCAAAGCCAACTTCACGCTTCTTAAGACAGAAATGGCAAACTTCATGACACCCATGCCGAGAGACAACAGAGGTACGACTGCTGAATCCTATACAAATGCACTTTATAAACACTTACAAGAGTGCATTGATCGTGCAACCCCTAACAGAATCAAGATGCTATCCTCCAAAAAAAGAAGACAATCTGGTGGTCTCCTGCCATAAACAAACTCTACAACAGAAGAAAGAAACTGTTGCAAAAAAGAGTAAAATCCCATGACTGGAGGAACTCCGTGGTCCGCCTCAGTAAGAAGCTGAGATCCCTCATAAAATCCTCCAAAGCTAGTTACGAAAACAAAATCGCCACTGATTCTAAAGACAACCACAAAGCATTCTATAGCTATGTCAAGAATCTCAATGGCAACACCCAGATCTGCTCTGAGTTACAGCACAATGGCACTAAATATACAGAACCAACTGATATTGCCAACATGCTGGCAGATAGGTTCAGTGCTAACTTTACTGCTCTCTCACCCCCTAAAGGGCCCACCTCTGTACCAGAAGAATGCAAAGTTCCTGTAAACACGGCTGCACAGGTAAAAAACACACTCTCCAAAGCCAAGAACACAGCATCCATGGGACCTGACAACATCCCAGGCTGCATTCTACATGAACTACAGAACAAACTGGCACTATTATAGCATTTAGTAAGAATATCGCCATTACTTGTATAGATTTTACTTAGCATGTAAGTACAAAATGTTAGTTAAAATGTAGTTACTGGTTTAACTCACAAAATCTGTGTGTTTTTGTGAATACTGAGATAAAAAAATTCATAACATTTTGAAATGGTACTGGATGTTAGCACTAGATGCATAAGGTAAATGGCAGCCTGAACAGATAATTTACGAGTATATTTCACTATGTTCCATATAGTTGACTGTGTGGTCGTCATATTCCTCTCAACCTCTTAGTGCTAGAAATCTGGACAGAGCCTGAAATGGCTGGGGAACAAAGGCCCAAAAAACAGACACAGATTTTAAATATTGCTCTTATAACTCAAACTGTCATTATCATGTAATGTTAGTCCTCAGTGATTTCACAGAAAATCACAAATTTTATGACAAACATACAAAAATAAAAGGAGAAAATCTGAACAGACTATGAAAATAGGTTCATAGATTAGTACTAAGCTAACTACCCTTGTAAGCCCCTTTAAACCTAGCCAGTTATCCCTTGTGAGACTCAAACCCTGCACCTTGTATTTGTAAGGCAAACACCTTAACCATCAGGCTACCCTCTGAACAGTTGAGAGATATGGTGGTCACTGACCATCAGTGGCAGATGACAAATAATGGAAACAAGAATACAACAGTTCATCTTTACTGAGATGTTCTAATTCTTATTATCTATGAATGAATTTACTACTAGAGTTGAAGCATGCATAGTAATTAGGTAGTCAGTATTGGTTTTCATTCCAAAATCACCTAAATTTAAGGGTCTCTGTTAGCAAATGTATATATTTCAGTTAGCAGAAAGTAAGCACCGCAAACAAATGAACAAAAAATGATTAATCCTCAATGTCCATAGGTTCATAGGAGGTTACTAGGCTAATGGCCCTATGGCCTTTACAAGCCTAGCCATGTTATACCTGTGCCCTCAACCTGACATTGGTTACATGGCTGTTATTCACATAGACAGTCTATCATCAACACCGAGTACCCCTATCCATGAGGGACATGGGTGCCACCCCCAAGGTGAATTTATGATCTACCGTCAAATTATTTAGGTTGTATTTGAAAAGGCTCATTGAGGAGCTCTGCATCATGTGAATTGGGAATTTATTCCAGAAGAGTGGCAATCTCTAGGAGATGTATCTGTCTCTCCAGCATGTTCTGTTAATGTCACAGGCTAGGTTAAGAACCCTGCAGAGAGTGACTCTTGTGCTATTTGATTTGCAGAAGTGCAGCATTTCCATTATGGCAGGGTCAGAGACTGCTCTGTTATCCAGGCACAAGTCACCTCTCAGCAGCGTATAAGATGAAGAGTACAGTGACTTGGCTTTCAGTCTTTCCATGTAGCTCATGTTTTGTAGGCCCTGAATGTTCCTGTTGAAAAACGTCTGTGGTCTCTCCAGCTGCTTCAGGTGTGTGGTGAGGTACATGCAAAAGGGAGAATTACACTCCATTAGTGGCCTGATGAAGGTCAAGTACAGATGAGTTACAACATCCTTAGTCTTGGATGCGATGCCCTTACTTATGAGATGCACAATGTAGAAGACTTTCCTTACCTACCGTGGATGCATGGTGATATAAATTTAAATTGGTATCAACCTCTGTTCTCAAGCCTTGCACCATGGGTTTAAGCTTAGGGGAGGTTGTCAATATTGCACTTTGCAGGGTATTTCTCTTTGCTAAAGGGGGTAATAATGCACTTTTTGTGTTTAGTTTTAGTCTGTGGCTTTGGCAGCAATCATTTGTCTGTATTAGCCCCTTTTGTAATATGTTAGCATCATTGGGGACTCACCAGTTTACAATCATCAGTGAACTTGGTAAGTCATAGGCCATCTACTTTCAGCTAGATTTCCAAGAAATAGATTCCAGACAATAGAGGGCCCAGCACAGATGCTTGTGATATGCCACTTGTAACTGGTCTAGGAAACACCGTAGTGTACTTGTTTACAAAACCGTTTGGTTTTTATTGGTTCATTGTTTTAGGATTCTCAGATTTACTGCAAGCAGCATTTAGCTCCTTTGTGGTAACTGGTCTAGTGGTTGAGGAACTTAGACAGTATGCATTCTGTTGGTGAGCCATTTGGCTACCCATCTAGTGATGTATGGGCTCCCCAGCTGGGAGAGTTTAGCAATGATACCTGAATGGAGGACTGTGTCAAAAGCCTTGGCTAAGTCAAGACAGGCGGTATGCACTGTTTTGCCTTCATCCAGAGCATTCTCAAAGTCCACCAGGTTTAATAAACATGATCTACCCTTAATGAAGCCAAACTGGGTCGGGTCAAAGTTTGAAAGTCATTTATGTCCTTTGTTGATAAGGTCCATGATTCTTTCCATGGCCTTGCAAATTAGATTGGTTAGACTTATGGGTCTATAGTTCCCAAGGTCAGTTGATGGGCACCCTATGAGCAAGGAATTACTATTCCTGTTCTCCACTCTGTGGGAACAAAGCCAGTGCTCAGGCTGTTACATGCTCATACAGGACTTTTGGCAAACCTCCACATAAGCTTCAATGTTTTCTTTATTTGGAGGAGCTTTGAAACTTGCAAAGGTGTCACTTAAAAGGACATAGTTTGCCTTAGAAAAGTTCGCAAAGGTTTGTGATAAGGTGGGTATTCTAGTTTTATATTCATTTCAAGGGAGATGGCTTTGTGATCTGATCTAACCAGCAAGGACAACACACTCCCATGTTTGTGACTACAAGGTCAAGGATATGCCTAGTGGGATTGCAGACTAATTGCTCCAGGACATTTGCACTGATAAAATCTAGAAATCTTTGAGTCTGTGTGTTAGTGGTTGTGTATGCTTCCCAGGTAATGGAGAGGTAGTTGAAATCACCCATGAATATGGTATTGGGCTGAATGGTAAGTGATTCTAGTTAATACAACAGAAGGAAGAAACTGTTGCAAAAGACAGTAAAATCCCATGGGTGGAGGAGCTCTCTGGCCAGCCTCAGTAAGAAGCTGAGATCACTTATAAGATTTTCCAAAGCTAGCTACGAAAACAAAATTGCCGCTGATTCCAAGGGCAACCACAAATCATTCTATAGCTATGTCAAGAATTTCAGTGGCAACATCCAGATCTGCTCTTAGTTACAGCACAATGGCATGAAAATTACAGAACCAACTGACATTGCCAACATCCTGGCAGATAGGTTCTGTGCTAACATTACCCCCCACCCCCCCCCCACCCCCTAAAGGGCCCATATCTATATAGGAAGAATGCAAAGTCCCTGTAATAACATCTATGCAGGTAAAAGCTGCACTCTCTAAAACCAAAAACACTGCATCCATGGGACCGGACAACATCCCAGGCTGCGTTTTACACAAACTTCAGAACTAACTGGCTCCCCACCTAAGCACCATGTTCAATCATATTCTCACATCAGGCTTTGTGCCCACTGAATGGTGCACAACAACAGTTATCCCACTCCACAAAGGGAGAGCCACCACTGATCCTGGGAACTATTGCCCTATTAGCCTGATGAGCCTGGTCTGCAAGGCCATGGAACGTATCATCATAGAACTCATAAACAAAGACACTGGTAACCTCCAAACTCTGGACACCACCCAATTTGCATTTGTAAAAGGCAGATCATGCCTTCTGAACCTGATCGACTTCTTTGAGGCAGTCACCAAAGTCGTAGATAAGGGTAAGGTGGTTCACACAGCCTATCTTGACCTCGCCAAGGCTTTCAACACCATCCCTCATTCTGGAATTATAGCTAAATTCACTAAACTAGGTATAAATCCCTATGTCACAAGATGGGTTGCCAACAGGCTCACTGACAGAACCCACACTGTAAAAGTTGCAGACTCCAAATTTGACTTCAAACCAGTGACAAGTGGAGTACCACAGGGTTCCGTCCTGGGACCTCTCCTGTTTGGTATCTACTTCTCTGAAGTACAGGCTAACACAGAAGGCCTCTGGCTAATGAAGTTCGAAGATGACTGCAAATTAGGAGTCATAGTCGAGTCCCTAAATGATGTGGACATCCTACAGAAGGGTCTCACTGAGACAGATGCCTGGTGTCAGAGGCATGGCCAAAAGCTCAATGCCAAAAAGTGCATTGTCATCCCCTTTGGTAAAAACACTGTATCCATGAACTACCACATAGGCGTCAATCTACTTAAAGCTGAATGTGTGATAAGAGACCTTGAAACCCAGGTGGACAGTAGTCTCTCCTTTGATAATCACATCACCACACTAGTTAGGAAATCCTTCTATGTGGCACACCTCATCACAAAAGGGTTCTCACCCAGGAAAAAAGAGGTCATTGTTCCCCTCTACTAGGGACTCATTAGACCCATTATAGAGTACAACGCCCCTTTTGGAATGTACCTCACAAGACATCTGCAGCAGCTGGAAAGGCCACAGAAGTACCTCAAAAAGAGGATTATTGGCCTCAAACAGATGCCCTACACTGACCATCTCAAAAAACTCCAGCTTTACTCTGTCGCATATTGCCTACTTCGAGGAGATCTCTGCTCAACATATAAAGCAAAGTCAAATCCAGAGCTGTTGGACAGGCTACACCTAAAGAAATCCCAATCCCTCCGAGCTACACGGTCTAGGGACCTAAACCTTGTCACCACAATAAACAGAACATGCTGGAGGGATAGATTCCTGTCCCAAAGACTTCCCATACTCTGGAACAAGCTACCCATCTATGTTCAGCAAAGTTCCTCATTAGCACTCTTCAAGAAGAATCTTGCTGAGTGGATGGGAAATAGGAAATACACCACTGGGATCACTTCTGTGACTCTGCTTGACAAGGGCACAGGAAATTAACTCTCTTGGGTGGCGTAAGCCAGGGAACTTTGTTGGCTAGGCTTACTTAGGCCGATAGTACCTACCTATGAACCTATGTGTGGGTTTCCTGCTTCATGGTGTGGAACCTGTAGCTAGCAGGGATATGGTAATGGATTTTCCCTATGGCTAACTGGACATGGAGTAGCTCAAGCATGTCATATTGTCTGACCATGCTTGAAGTGTGCTTATCCTTTATGTATATGGACGCACCTCCACCTTTTGCCCTTTCATGTGCAGGGGGATCAGAATGTGTGAAAGACATTATAGCCATGCACTGCAGGGATGCTTTCCATGGCTTTGAACCATGCTTCAGTAACTGCACAAATGTCAGCATACTCCAGGGTGAGGAATGCTTCCATGGAGTTTATTTTCGTGTTGAGAACCTAGCACTGAGCAGTAATACCTGTAGCTTATCATGAGTAGATTTTGCTATGTTGGAAGGTTTGTCTGTTTGGCAATGCCTAGAAAGGGCACTTAAGGGGTGGATAATATTTTGGCCAATATTTGAAAGCCTGTTGGTGACAGGTGAAGATCAGTCCTGGCAAAGCATCATTACCTATTAATCATGTGTCCCAGGATGACAAATATTGGACTCCTTTGGAATGACACCAGTAGCTAAGCCAGTTATTAAAGTCAACCATTTTCCCAGAACTCCGAATAGCAGTGATTTACATACAGTCAGTTGAAGCATTGGTAAAATACATATTAAAATGCCATTTTCCCCAAGGTAGTGCAATCTTGGAGTTGGTATATTTAAGTTGTGGGGGGTGGGGGTCAGAGCCCCCTACATAGGGGGTGCAGGGGGGCTTACAACCTGCAGAAATTATGTAAAAAAGCAATTGTAGTGACAGAAATAGTCTACTATAACTTTAAGTTGTTCTACTACCTACGAGAGTCAGTATGGGGAAGTCAATATAGGAAGCTCCTAGGATCATCGTAAATGTTTACTACACTGTATTTTCTGAAAAAAGGTAAGGAAATCTTTGTTCTACATTTTGCAGAGAGGCTGCAACCCCCACACCCCCTGCAACATAAATATACCAACTCTGAGACCGCACTACAATGTGGCAGTGACTGGACTTCCTGCTCCGTTCAGTCTGGAGTCAGTGTTTCACACATTCGGTCATGTCAGCTTCGATATAGTAAAGTTTCAGTTATTTGAAACGTTGCTCATTTGATCTCGATCAAATGAAAGTCAGTCATGCATGCACCCGCACATATATACATACATACATGTATACACACATTGACATATATACACACATACATACATCTGTACTTATATATATATATATATATATATATATATATACACACACACACACACACACACACACACACACACACACACACACACACACACAAACATCCTTCTCTTGCTCTCTCTTTCTTTCTCTCTGTCTCTCTCTATTTCTCCCTCTCCTGTGTGTGTGTGTGTGTGTGTGTGTGTGTGTGTGTGTGTGTATATATATATATATATATATATATATATATATGTATATATATATATATATATATATATATGGTTCTACCTGAGATAGTCGACGCTCCAGAACACCGACAAGCGAATCGCGAGCGCCAGAAGATCGACAATGCAGAAGACCGACGTGACGGATTAAAACACCGACGCCGAGGATGCCGACATGGGAAAAGGCTGTGTAAGTATGCGGTAGTGACGGACGTTAGGGTGTGAGTAAGGTAAGTGTGGATATTGACGGTCTGTGGGGATAGGGGTGGGTTAAGTGAGTTAGGGTCAGTGCTCGGGTTTGGTAAGTGTGTGGTAGTGATAGTCTTTGGGTTAGGGGCGGGTTAAGTGAGTTAGGGTTAGGGAGTGGGTTAGGTAAGTGTGCGGTAGTGATAGTCTTTGGGTTAGGGGCGGGTTAAGTGAGTTAGGGTTAGGGCGCAGGTTAGCTGAGTATGCGACAGTGACGGACCTTAGGGTTAGGGTTTGGGTTATGGTTGTAGATAGTTGTGTATGTGAGGTTTAGTGTGGGTTTGTAGGGATTTTGGTGTGCTTGTGTTGTGTGTGTGGTTTTTGGACAGGGGATGTGTTTTGTTTGTTGATTGTTGTTATTGTGGTGTGTGCAGTGTATGCGGTTTCGTGTTTGTGTACTGTCGGTTATTTTGTTGTCGGGCATGTGAGGTTTCGTGTTTCTGCACTGTCGATTATGTGGTGTCGGTGAATGCGTTGTCGGTGTTCTGGGGTTTCGATTATGTCAGGTAGAACCATATATATATATATATATATATATATATATATATATATATATATATATATATATATATACACATGGGGTAATTGGCTAGGCTTAAAGTGGCCCACAAGGGCAGTTTGCCTAGTATTAATCTATGAAACTATATAGATGTATATACACAGACACACACACAGAATCTACCAAACTTAAAAATGTTCACTTACCTGTAATGTCCAAGTCTGTAGTCTAAACAAGTCCCATTAATTCTTTGAGCAGCCATCTCCTACAAAGCTGACTGCTTCTCCAGATGACTTGCACAGACTCTGCAGAACAGTTTAAACAGCAGAATATAGCCATTATCTGTAAATCCGGCTCCAAAATTCGAGTCATCTATAGCAAATCATGATAGACATTTATAATCCAACTGTCACCAACCACAAAAGTAAAATTCTTAAAAAGGTAGTAATTTATAAAAAAAGGCTGCACTAACCTCTTGGCCAACCTTCCATTATGACTAAGTTCCAAAGCTAAGAGGAGTTGCGTAGAAAGTGACACACACATATTTCATAAAACAGCATAACCACCCCCAAACAATTAGGGTAAGCCTTGTCTCTGCACAGGATGCCCATAGACAATATTTGACTTTACTACTTTCTGATGAATGCATGAAGAGATTACACTGGTTAACACATTCAGATAAATCCATTCATTGAATTCTATAAGACCTTCTAAACATATCAGCATTTAAACCTCTTATTCAGTGAAATGAAAATCCATACCAAGCCAGAAACCAATGCATTTAACATCTCATCAGGTTGAATATGACCATTTTCACCTCTGATGGCACCCATTGTTTAATCCAGTATGTCCAAGATCAGAAACGCTTAACAGAAAGCAAAGGATTACTGTAGCAATTTTAGAATGATTAACACGCAAACCAATGGACTAAGGCTTCTCTTAACACAAACTGAGAATTATGTAACTTTTTTTATACGTTTACTCAGCGATTCTGTTAATGTAACAAACAAACAAACTGAATTTTCTGTGGAGAATGATATCTGCAGAAATGATAATAAAGCTATATATACAGTTGTAAGTGCCTTATTTATATTGCAAATCAATTGAGCAGCAAGGGCATTTCAGTTTTGCCAGCACCCACCCTTGAGCCTTTCCTCCCTTTTCAAGATGGGCCAGGCCATTCATACCAGGGATGAATTTATGAGTAGAATCATAGGAGGTTACTAAGCTATTGCCCCTGAGGTCCTTATACGCCTAGTCAAGAGTTTAGCCCATGTATAAGTCAGCACTTGATGCCCCTGTCCAGCAGGGACATGGGTGGAATCCCAGGAGTGTATTTTCTATTTCCCGTCCAGTTTGCACTTAAAAGGGGTTCAAGAGGTACTCTGCTTGACGTGGAGAGAGAGTCTACTCCACAGATGGAGGAGTCTCTGAGACACAAATGTGTCCTGTCAACAAATCCTGTTGATGTCACAGATCAGGTTGCTGCCATGCGTGCTGGTTACTCACGTGGACCTTGACTTGCGGATATGCAGCAGTCCCATCAAGGAGGGGTCTGTGATCTCAGTGTATGCCAGACAGAGGTCACCTCTGAGGAGTCTGTATGAAACTGAGTAGAGGGGTTAGGGCTTTTAGCCTATCTGTGTATGGTAGATGTTTGAGGTCCTGGATTCTCCTGGTGAGGAACCTCTGTAGTCTCTCCACTTGCTGCATGTGCTTTGCGAGGTACATGCCAACAGGGGCAGTGTACTCAATAATGGGCCTTTTAAGGGAACAATACAGGGATGGTATGACCTCCTTGTCCTTGGATGAGACACCCTAGTTACTTATGAGATGGGCCATGTAGAAGGCTTTCCATACAACGGAAGCAACATGGTAGTCAAAAGTCAGGTTGCTATCAACCTGGACGCCCAAATCCTTCATGACTGATTGCGTGTTCAGGATGTTGTTATTAATGTGATAATTTGTGGGGACATCACTCTCCCCAAAGGGGATGATGATGCATTTTCTGGTATTCAGCTTGAGGCCATGTTTCTAGTTCCAGTCATTTGTCTGACTGAGACCCTCTTGGAGGATGTCTACATCACTAGTGGAATTGTAGACAGCACCCAACTTGCAGTCATCTGCAAACTTGGTCAGTCATAGCCCACTGGTTTTGGCCTGCACCTCAGAAAAGTATATCCCAAAGAACAGCAGCCCCAAGATCAAACCCTGGGGTACACCACTTGTTACGGGTCTACTTCTTGAGGTGGCTTCCTCTATTTTGACTACATGGATTCTGTCAGTGAGCCAGTTTGCTACCCATCTGGTAACATACGGATTGATACCTAGTTGAGACAGTTTATCTATTATGCCCCAGTGGTGAATAGTGTTGAAAGCTTTGGCCAGGTCAAGGTAGGCGGTGTGCACCATCTTCCCAGCGTCCATGGCTTTGGTGAAAGTCTCAAAGAAGTTGACCAAATTTATCAGACATGATCACCCCTTGACAAAGACAAACTGTGTGGGATCAAGTGTTTGGAGGTTGACAATGTCCTTGTTAATGTGGTCCATGATAATCCATTCCATGACCTTGCAGATCAGGCTAGTTGGGCTGATGGGTCTATCTTCCCAGGCTGTCCAGTACCGGATCCCCCGGGAATGACACCAGAAATTAAGCTAATTGTTAAAGTCAATAATTTTTCTGTTTGTATTGAGGCATCATTCTGGATGATGGCAAAATTCTCCTTAAAGCTAGGGACATACCTGCCTGGGACACATAATCAGTGAGCTCAATCTTGTCTCTCTTCATATAGTCCAGGTAGGTATGTCTCAAGTCATTCACTCAAACATGGACTATGGCAGAGTCATAACAGTACCTGTTATTGATGAGTGAGTACATGATATGGCAGATTCTGGCACCTGACTTATCCAGGCTGGTGAGAGGCACATCTGTGTATCTCACAATGGTGTCTGCTATGACTAATATGTTGGGTTTATGGTGATACACAATCAGTTATCCTTTTTAAAGGCAGTGTGTCACACCGTTTAACTTGGAGAGTTAATTTGTTCTAGAGAGGTGGGTAAGCACTGTGTTATAAATCTATACCTCCACCATTTGCATTTATTTGTAGGAGTGGGTTTATATCTCTGGTCCTAGTATTAGCTGAGCTATTTCGTTTATGTATGTATAAGAGATGGTAGATTACTGGATTCACTGTAACTTGCAAAGCCTCCTTGCTCCACCGTAGTAACACATGATGACCCTGCCCCTAACTCTAAACTGCATCTTAAATGAAAAAAAAAAAACTGTTCCCATAATACTACCACTACAGAAGACAGCTGAGACTCTCATGACACATGTGCATGTGGACGCACACACACAAACACACACACACACACACACACACACACACACACACACCAGATAGTTTTGTTGTCTCACAGAAGAGGTTCATTAGTTCGAGTCTTTGCTGGGGTGCTTTCTATGCCAAGGGAAGAGTAGACATAGTAAATCTACCCCACAACCTCTTACTTATATGGTCATACCCGATAAATGTTATATCGAGGAGGGAGGATATTATTGTTTTTAGCTTGTGGTTTAAGCCATGTTTCTCTGACACTCATCACGAGGAATGTGTGAAATTACATAGGTGTGGACTTCTGAGGTTTTGTTGGAGATATTATGTATGTTCAAGTTACATAAAGAATGAGTTGGATTGGAGGAGGTAGATTTATTGTTTGATGGACGTGTAGTAGGAGATGGGGAAATATGGGTATATGTTATGTTAGCAGGGGCAGGACTGGGGTACATAGATCCTCAAGTTTTATGTGTAGAACTAGGTATGATTTGGAGTGAAGTTAATTGGCAGGAAATGTTGACGAATTAGTGGTAATGGTTTTGCTTGTTTTAAGTTTTAGAAGCTGCTTGCTGAATTTGTAAATAAGTATGTGCACGTTAGTTGTAGGTAAATAAGTAAGTTTCTTAAGATCTGTGCTTTCAAGGTTAAACAGGTATGATGAAATAGATGAGAAATGTTTACTGTTAGAGGTATTTTGAAGGGTACAGAAAGGTTGTGAAGCGAAAGAGATCCAGTAGAAGCTAGAATAATTATGGTAAAATAGCATGATTGAAAGTAATACATGGGCAAAGCATATTTAAGACTGAAGTGAAGGTTGAGAAGTGAGTGATGAAGATGATGATTAAGGAAGTGAAGCTGGCTTATTTACATTCATAGTAGATTCATGTATTAGTCAGTAAATAGAAATTGATGTATTATTGAATAAAAACTTTTAGTTATGTACTCACCATAACTTTAGATGTTTGGGATCCATCTCGCCTACATTCTGTACTGATGGGCTCGGAGCCGATCCCTCGGCTCCGACTCGGCACGCTTATGCTATAGAGCGAGGCCTCTTATTGGCTGAGCTATCTTTATCCCAGGATGCACCACCACTAATCCCCCAGATCTTGTTTGTCCGCATTCATGCACACATGCACAACTTGTTTATATAACATTGTTAGATGTTTCAAGATGAAACAACAGGATTCGGACCTTCTGATATCCTCTGATCTCCAAGGAAGGGGGAAGGAGGGTGGGTTATTAGGAATGTAGGAGATGGATCCCAAACATCTAAAGTTATGGTGAGTACATAACTAAAAGATGTTATGCGATCCTATCTCGCAAACATTCTGTACTGATGGGACAGCGTCCCTAACACCTAAATCCCGAGTGGCTCATTGGAAAACACTCCTGAGCACTGTGGAACCAAATGAAGCTCGTCCTCTAGATGCCACATCCAATTTGTAGTGGGAAATAAAAGTGTGCGGGGAAGACCATGTAGCCGCAGCACAAATGTCACTAATGGCAAGCTTAGAATGAAATGCTATCGAAGTAGCCATAGCCCTTGTAGAATGAGCTTTGACAGAGGTGGTAAGCTCTTTGTTAGAATAAAAATAAGCTTGAGTAATACAGTCCCTGATCCATTTGGCAATAGTGACCTTTGTGACAGCTTTGCCCAATTTATTGTCTGCAAAGGATACAAACAACTGATCTGTTTTCCTTGTTTGTTTGGTCCTGTCTAAATAAAAACGTAACTGCCTGTGGACATCTAGTGTGTGGAATATGAATTCCACTTTGTTAGAGTATTTTGGAAAAAAGACTGGAAGTTCTAACGATTGTTGTAAGCAGAAACTAGAACAAACTTTAGGGACAAAGGAAGGATTTGGCCTGAGGGATACTCTGTCTTTGTGAAAAACCAAGTACGGGGGTTTTACTGACAAAGCTTGAAGCTCTGAAACTCTTCTGGCAGAAGTAATTGCCACCAGAAAAGCTGTCTTCCATGATAGAAACTTTAGATCACATGTAGCCGCCGGTTCAAAGGGGAAGGAAGTCAAGGTGCGTAACACTATATCGAGATCCCATGGAGGTGCAGGATGAGAAATCGGAGGTCTTAATAGAGCAGCACCTTTCAAGAAGGTCTTACACAATCTGTTGCTCATTAAAGGTGGGTCTATGGATTCGTGAAAATTAGAAATCGCTGCCAATTGTACCTTGATGGTAGAAACTGAAGAGCCTTGATTGAAAAGAGAAGTTAAAAATTTTAGTACTTCTGCCACGGGAATAGAAATGCGGTCCAGGCCCCGGAGTTGAGCCCAAATAGCAAATCTTTTCCATTTGCTAGAATACAGTTTCTTTGTAGCAGACTTATGGGCCGAAGATAATATGTGTACAACATCTGGATCCAATGTATGACTCCTGACTATAGTCAGAAGAGGAGGAGCCAAGCCGTCAATTTTAAGGTGTGTAGGGACTGGTGGAATAGTCCCGACTGATGAACCAGTAGGTCTGGGATCTGATCCAGGAACCATGGACCTTCCAGAGCATATTTCCGAAGATAGGAAACCATACTTGACGAGGCCAGTAAGGAGCAATTAAGATCATTTTGCTCCCCAAGAGAGATGCCTTTTGAATCACCCTGGGAAGGAGAGGAACTGGAGGGAAGGCATAAAGCAAGCCGGTGGGCCAAGGACGGACTAGTGCATCCATGGGGCTCTTCCCCGGAGCCGGGCTGAGGGAGAAGAATTCTTTGCACTTGATTCAGAGGAGTCGAAGAGGTCGCAACACGGAACTCCCCATTTGCTGAAAATCTGACTTGCAACTGTCATATTCAGAGACCATTCGTGAGGAGAGAGGATGGTTCTGCTCAATCTGTCGGCTATCATATTGGACTTGCCCGGTATGTGAGTAGCCACTAGGAAGCGTTTGGTCGAGACTGCCCATTCCCAAACTCTCATGGCTTCTCTGCAAAGAGGATAGGATCTGGTCCCTCCCTGTTTGTTCAGGTACCAGACAACTGACATGTTGTCTGAGTGAACAGCAATTACGTCCTGAGGGAGATAATCGTGAAGGGCTTGAAGGGACAGAAGTACTGCCCTCATTTCCAAGATGTTGATATGAAGTAGAGTCTCTTCCGGGTGCCATTTGCCTTGGACTGACCTGCCCAGGGAATGCCCCCCCCCCACCCCATCTGGGAGGCGTCCGTGGTCAAAGTGGCCGCCGGAGGAAGTAGAACAAAGGGTCGTCCCTGATCCAAATTGGAGGGCACTAGCCACCAGCGAAGGTCCCGTTTGCAAGATTCCGTGATCCATATGAGGTGACAGAGGGAGTTCCTGAAAGGACCACTGAGCTGAAAGAAGCCACTGGAGAATTCTCATGTGCAACCTTGCCAAGGGGACTAGAAGAACCGTGGCAGACATGGATCCCAATAGCTGCAGGACCATCCTGGCTGGAGCTTTGGACCTGGGAAGTAAGGCTCGAACTTGAGTCTGTATGGTTTGTATTCTGTCTGTAGGTAGATAGACCCGCATTCGGTTTGAGTCTATCTCTACCCCTATGAATCTTATTCGTTGAGATGGCAGCAACACAGACTTTGGCCAATTGAAGGTGATTCCAAGGGAACTGCCCAGTGATATAGTGGCTTGAAGGCTCTGCAGTAGTAGATGCCTGGAGGTGGCAGTTAGGAGCCAGTCGTCTAGATACGGAAACACCTGGAATCCTAGACTTCTCAGGTGAGCAGTCACGACTGCCAAACACTTGGTGAACACCCTGGGGGCTGTGGTGAGACCAAAGGGCAGCGCACAGAACTGAAAATGACTGCCTCCTAGGCTGAAGCGCAGATGTCTCCTGGATGCTTGATGTACCATGATATGGTAATAAGCGTCCTTGAGATCTATGGAGCACATCCAAACACCCTTCTCCAGCAATGGGAGAATGGTTTGTAGGGTGACCATTCGGAACTTGGACTTTCTGACTGAACGGTTTAGGATGCTGAGGTACAAAATGGGCCTCAAGTCCCCGGTCTTTTTTGGCACCAAAAAGAATCTTGAGTAAGTCCCTAATCCGATCTGGTCTGCGGGGACCGGTTGGATGACTCCTTTTTGCAGCAGCTTTGAAACTTCTGAGGCTGCAGTATCCCACTGACTGGGTGGTGGGTCCGGGATTTTTTTGGACTGAGGGGGGGGGGTGAAAGAATGGGATGGAGTAACCTCCGGCGATAATTCGAAGCACCCATCGGTCCTGAGTGATACCTTCCCAGGCTTTTAGGTGCTTCGAGAAATTACCCCCAACTGGCTCCGGAGCTGCACAGCCGGGCAATCCCTCAGGGACTGTGAAAGGTTGAAGAGCCACGAAAGGACTCGCGGTCTCCAGTGTTGCGAGGGCCTCTGCCGCCTCTGGGACGGCGCCTTCCAGAAGAATTTCCCCCTCCCCTGCCTCTGGAAGGGGAATCCTCCTGCTGAGAGGGGTAAGGCTTCTGAGATCTACGGAACCACATTTTCCTTCCTCTTTTAGCCTTGGGATAAGGCCGAAAGGGAGTGGAAAATCGTGCCCCTACGGCAGTCAGAGTCTTACCCTCCTGTTTACAGTGGGTCAGTGTGTCCTTTACCTTGGGTCCAAACAGGGAGGACCCATCAAAGGGGGCGTCGGCAAAGGAAGACTTAAAGGCCTCCGTGAAATGACACAGGCGGAGCCAGGCTTGTCTCCGTAGAGCAATGCCTGTACCTGCCGCTCTACTCGCCCCTTCGGCCGCATAAGAAATGAGCCTCATGGACGAGTTTGAGATGGACTACATTGTAGCCAGCTGAGAGCCAACCATCTGGGCCAGCTCCTCAGGCAGGTTACCCAAGAGGGTATCGGATAGTTCTTTAATCAGATCCCTCTGAAATCTGGTAAAGTGCGTAAGGTAGTTCAAGGACCTCAATGTAAAGGCCGCTGAACTCAGGGTGCGCTTCCCGTACCGATCCATGCTCCTAGACTCCTTATTAGGAGGATGGACGGACGTCGAAGCCTCTGCTACATCTTGCTGGGTAGCAGATGCCACCACCAAAGCATCTACAGCCACACCTTTAGTCAGAAACTCTTTTTCAGGGGGTGCCGAGAGGAACTTATTCGGACGAGCAGGCAACGGTTCCACAGAGTCTGGGTGTTCCCACGCCCTTCGACAGATCAAATCCAAGAGCTCATTGAAGGGCGGAGACACCCAGGAGGTGGAGGGCTGAGCCCCGAAGGCCTTCAGGAACCCCGACTCATCAGCAGAGGGAGGTTTGGACTGCCAGCCACCTCGTTGTTTTAGGACTTCCAGGATGTCTGCGAAGGAGACATCATCCGAGGACGACTTAGGGGACCCCTCTGCATCATCGAGATCAGTGTCTGATGTAAGAGACTCATCAGGGGAGTCAACATGCTTCCTCTTGCACGATCTCTTCCTGGGGGGTTCTTCCGAAGAGGCTTCAGAAGGACCTCCAGGAGGGGGAGAAACCCCAGTGGGGGTAACCTGAGGCCCCGGGGCTCCGCTGTCTAAGGACAGGGGGACTGCCAAAGACCCCGTCTCGGTATGCAGGGAAGGAGCTGGGGAAACCATGGAGGTAGCCAAGGAAGATTTGGCTAACGCACTCCTCATAGCCCTGAAGGCGGGACCACCAGAATCCTGGGAGGGTCCCACCTCCGTGGCCACGACAGTGGACGGCACTCCCGCCGCCGACGCACCAAGAGGGAGACTTGGGACTGAAAGCATCAATCCTGAAGCCTCCCCCCCAGGGCCAAAGGAAGAAGTCCGTGTACTGAACTCCGACCCGAGAGCCGGAGTTGGAGCAAGGGTCGGGCCCGACCCTAAAACCTCCACTGGTTCCACCAGCACTGGCTCCAATGGTGCCGAAGCTGTTGGAGGAGGAACCATAGTAGGGAAGTGGGCTATCGGCTCCGAAGCCGAATGGGCTGGAGCCGAAACTAGCTTTTGGAACACCGGAGACTGGAAGAGTCTAAGGAGCACCCTGTCGATGTCCGAATCAGACATCTTGGATGATCTAGAGGATACCGATTGGGCCCGAACCGATTTCTCCATCGGCTCCGAAGGACTCGGGGACCGGCTCCGAATGGACTCTACCACTATCGGCTCCGAGGGAGATCTCAAGGCAATTTCCTTCAGTGCCGATAAGGAGTTCGGCTCCGTGGGGGAAGAGTCTGAGCTGGTAACCCTTATCGGCTCCAATATCAGTGGAGCCGATGAAGGTGACCTGCCTCACGATGTCCCAGTCCTCGGCTCCGAAACCAGAGGGGTTGAGGCTGGAGGCATCGAGGCAGACCGTTCCGCCCTCGGCTCCGAAGTCCGTGGAGCCGATGGAGAAGTCTGCTTAGATTTTTTAGCAGTCGGTTCCGACTGACTGGTCGGAGCCGACGCTTTCTTCTTTTTTGAAGGAGAAGGAGAGAAAGATAAAGCCTCCTCGAAGGATGGCTTAATTAACCCCTTCAGGATTAATTTGTTTTTCCTCTCCTGGAGGACTCTTGATGAAAAGGCGTGACACACGCTACACGATTCTTGTAGGTGCTTGGCGCCTAAGCAATAAACGCATGAGGAGTGGTCGTCCGTTATGGACATCTTAAAACCACACCTCGTGCATTTTTTAAACCCGGAGGGTTTGTGTTCTTTTGACATGGCCAAAATAGCCAAAACACAGTTGTCTGCTAGCAAAAAGAAAAGTTTGTCACAGTATATATATATATATATATATATATATATATATATCCCTTTTTTTTTTTTTTTTTTTGTAAGTACACAAGTACAGTACAACGAAAAATTATACAGAAGAGAGAGAGATAGAGAGAGTCAAGACCCTCTAACTTAAACGGGTACTTGACCCACAAACAAAAAACCAAGATAGTAAAAGCAACAGGGGAAGGCCCCTCTAACTAAAACGGGAAACCTTCCCTTTGCGAAAAAACACAAATTCTCAACAGAAATATCAAATACACACTCAAAACACAAGAATAACTGTTAAAACAGCTTTTGGGTTCAAATTCAGCAAATTTCTGACAGGAAAAGCCTAAATAAATTAGTACTTAGCCCAGCCAAGTTGAGACCACGTCTATGCTTGTAAGCGGCAAACGAGATCTGGGGGATTAGTGGTGGTGCATCCTGGGATAAAGATAGCTCAGCCAATAAGAGGCCTCGCTCTATAGCATAAGCGTGCCGAGTCGGAGCCGAGGGATCGGCTCTGAGCCCATCAGTACAGAATGTAGGCGAGATAGGATCACATAACATCAGATGTTTAGAGGAACTATGGGTTACTGAGAATTAATTTAATGGGTAACGTGTATAAGTTGAAGTAAATAGTGTATTGGATAAGAGTGTGCATGTGGTAGAGAGAACAGTCATTAGGGATTGCACAGTGGCATAAATATCATGCAAAGGTAACTAGTAATGCTTTGTGTTATCTGATGATGCTTTGGCAATAGTTTCCAGTAAGAATCTGTGGAGTAGTTACATTGGTTGGCGGATTTCAGTGGAAATAAAAGTAATGATACAGGGTTGGCTGATGAATAGAGGGTAGGAGGGGAGCAAAGCAAACATTGCATACATTTGGTAGTAAACATTGGATATGTAACTGATTTCCTTAGGGTTGTACACCAAGAATGCTAGCCATTAGTTAAATGTCAACCAATTCCCTATAACGTACCAGGAATGTCATCATCATACATTTTGTAACCAGACAAGCAAAGTTCATCTCAACATGTCACTAAGTGGTACATATAGATTTAGAATGGCACCACCACAGATAGCAATTATTATGTTAAGATTACGAATAACATACAGAAAACTGCTGTGTTTCAATATATGATACTTGCAGTGGCAATGGCCAGAGTATGCCAACAAGGTGCACCCAGAATTGAATGGAGTAGTGAACAGTAGAACATACTCTAGTGGGTACCTACTGGGGGAAGAGTTGAGTAATCTGAATGCTTTAGGCATGATATATGGTGTGAAGAACCCTGAAGATAGGAGAAAACAGATGATAGACTGCATGCCATGTCAAGGTTAGGTATTCAACAATGTAAAAAAATTGTCTGTAGGTGATCTTGCCAGTTAGACTAATGTAATCAAAAATGGACATCAGTATTTGCCAGTGATAAGTGAATGGAGGACTTGGCCTACTCTGACCTCTACCAGTGAACCATGCTAGTGGTAGGACGGATCTATGTGCCTTTGCTATCCAATGCATGTTTGCCATAAAACCCAGCAGCCATGGGTCAAAGCTACTGGCTAGTAGTGTCCAGTTGCCAAGCCTGGGTTTCTTGGGATTGCTCTTATGAGTGTAAACAGGATGTAGAACCAATCAACCTGCAAAAATGAATATGTTCCACTGAATATAGGTTTCTGACAGGGCAAGTGTTGGAAGTAGGCAACATGGTGGTAGGGAGGAACAAATTGGACATTTTGTGCATCCGGAAGACAAGGTAGAACAGCAGTAGTCAGGATAGGACAGACTAGAAATACTGTGGAAAATAGGGTGAGGGAGAGTCTTCTGAAGATGGTGATGTTGCTATCTGAATTATTGACAGACTCTTGGCAATCAGACTCTAGTGTAAAGACAGGGTG